>NC_056741.1:694509885-694809885 GCF_019279795.1 Protopterus annectens
CTGGACCTTGCAAAAGCCTTCGATACAATACCCCACTCGGGCATCATAGATAAGCTATCCAACTTAAATATAAACCCCTATGTCACTAGATGGGTTGCAAACTGGCTCAAGGACAGAACCCACATAGTTAGAATTGCTGGAGTCATGTCAGACTCCAAACCAGTTACAAGTGGTGTCCCACAAGGCTCAGTCTTCGGACCTCTCTTGTTCAGTATATATTTCTCGGAGGTACAGGCCATCATGGAAGGAGTGTGGCTGACCAAGTTCACAGATGACTGCAAACTGGGTGCCATAATAAACTCTCCAGCTGACACAAGCATCCTCCAAAAGGGTCTCATAGAAATAGACAACTGGTGCCAGAGCCATGGCCTCAAGCTAAACGCCAAAAAGTGTATAGTCATCCCCTTTGGCAAAAACAAAGTGCCCACAAATTACCACATAGGTGGTAATCCATTAAGTACGGAAGAAGTAATTAGGGACCTGGGGACCCAAGTTGATAGCAATCTCTCATTTGACAGCCATGTGGCCAAAGTGGTTAGAAAAACATTCTATATAGCCCACCTAATCATGAAGGGATTCACATCTAGATCAGGGGAGGTCATTGTGCCTCTTTACTCATCCCTCATCAGGCCCATAATTGAGTACAATGCCCCTTTTGGGATGTACCTTACCAGACACCTGCAGCAACTAGAAAGACCCCAAATTCCAATTCCAAAGCCCTGGATCAACTATTCCATTGTCCCACCAGGGGCTCCAATATCCTAGACCTGGTCATTACCAACATGGGAGATAGATGCTCCACACCAGTGGTCACCCCCTCATTGGTCAGGTCTGACCATAAGCAAATCACCCTTGACATCCACATCCCATCCCCACCCCCCAGTAAGGAAACCTCCTTAAAAAACTTCTCCAAAGCCAACTTCAAGCTACTGAAGTCAGAAGTGACAAACTTCACAACACCCATGCAGACGGGATCTGGAAGTTCGACTGCAGAATCCTACACTAAGGCACTGTACGAGCACATCCACTCGTGCATGAATCATGCCATCCCAAATAGAGCCGAGATGCTCTTCTCCAAAAAAAAGGAAGCCAATCTGGTGGTCCCCTGCTATAAACAAACTATACAACAGAAGGAAGAAACTGTTGCAAAAAGGAGGAAAATCCCAGGATGCACAAAACTCCCTCACCAGCCTCAGTAAGAAGCTGAGATCCCTCATAAAATCTACAAAAGCTAGTTACGAAAATAAAATTGCCAAAGATTCCAAAGACAACCACAAGGCATTCTATAGTTATGTCAAGAATGTAAATGGCAATGCTCAGATCTGCTCTGAGTTACAACAGAATGGCATTAAATATATGATCCCAAGGATATTGTCAATATCCTGGCAGATCGATTTAGTGCCAATTTCACCCCACTCTCACCCCGTAAAGGGCCCATCTCAATACCAAAAGACTGCCAAATTCCGATAATCACGGCCACACAGGTAGAAACCGCATTCTCCAAAGCTAAGAGTACAGCATCCATGGGACCAGATGACATCCCAGGCTGTGTGCTACATGAACTACAAAATGAAGTGGCACCTCACCTAAGTGTGATGTTTAATAATAGCCTCACCTCAGGCTTCATGCCCACTGAGTGGTGCACAGCTACAGTTATCCCGCTCCACAAGGGAGGATCCACCTTGGATCCCGGGAACTACCGTCCCATCAGTCTGACAAGCCTGATTTGCAAGGGCATGGAACGCATTATCATGGAACTAATAAACAAAGACATTGGCAACCTTCAAACACTAGACCCCACCCAGTTTGGGTTTGTGAAGGGCCGATCTTGTCTCCTGAATCTGATTGACTTCTTCGAATCAGTCTCCAGAGCTGTGGACGAAGGTAAGGCAGTCCACACAGCCTATTTGGACCTCGCCAAGGCCTTTGACACCATCCCCCACTCCAGAATCATAGACAAACTTACTAAGCTGGGCATAAATCCCTACGTCACTCGATAGGTTGCTAACTGGCTTAGTGACAGAACCCAGACAGTAAAAGTAGCCGACTCCAAATCCAGCTCCAGACAAGTGACAAGTGGAGTACCTCAGGGTTCAGTCCTGGGACCACTCTTGTTTGGCATCTACTTCTCTGAAGTACAGGCCAACACTAAGGGACTCTGGCTAACAACGTTTGCAGATGACTGCAAACTGGGAGCCATTATTGAATCCCCAAATGATGTGGATATTCTACAAAAGGGCCTTACAGAAACAGATGCCTGGTGCCAGAGCCATGGGCTCAAGCTTAATGCCAAGAAATGTATAGTTATCCCCTTTGGAAAAAAACATGTACCCATGAATTACCACATAGGTGGCAGGACACTAAACACTGAAAGTGTGATGAGAGACTTAGGGACACAGGTGGACAGTGGTCTCACTTTCGATAACCACATTGTCACAACAGTCAGGAAATCCTTCTATGTGGCACACCTCATCACTAAGGGCTTTTCATCCAGAAAAAAGGAGGTCATTGTCCCACTGTACTCATCCCTCATTAGACCCATTATAGAGTATAATGCCCCGTTTGGTATGTACCTCATAAGACATCTACAACAGGTTGAAAGGCCACAGAAATACCTCACTAAAAGAATCACAGGCCTAAAGCAGATGCCATATACTGACCATCTAAAAAAACCCCAGCTATACTCTGTGGCATATCGTCTACTCAGAGGCGATCTCTGCTTAACATACAAGGCCATGTCAAACCCTGAGCTGTTGGACATGCTCCACTTAAAGAAATCCCAATCCCTCAGAGCCACACGCTCCAGGAATCTAAACCTTGTCATCACAATGAACAAAACATGCTGGAGGGATAGGTTCCTGACCCAGAGACTCCCCATACTTTGGAATAGACTGCCCATACTTATCAAGCAGAGCGTCTCTTTGGCCCTCTTCAAAAGGAACCTTGATGATTGGATGGGAGATAGGAAATTCACGCCGGGGATCATGTCAGTTGCCCTGCTAGACAGGGGCCTGGAGAAGTAAATATTGTGGGAAGAAATATCCAGGGAATTGTTATGGCTAGGCTTGCATAGGCCCTAGGGCCGATAGCCTAGTACCAACCTATGAACCTATGAACCAAGAGGATCAAAGGGCTCAAACAGATGCCATATGCTGCCTGGTTAAAGAAACTCCAGCTCTACTCGGTTGCATACCACCTGCTTAGAGGCGATCTGTGCCTGACGTATAAAGCCATGTCCAATCCGGAATTAATGGACATGCTGCACCTCAGAAAATCCAAATACCATTGAGTTACCCGCTCGAGGGACTTGAACCACAGCACAGAAATAAATAGGACATGCTGGAGGGACAGATTCATAACCCAGAGACTCCCTTCACTCTGGAATAAAATCCCAGTCCAGGTTAGGCAGAGTCCCTCACTGACTCTCTTCAAGAGGAATCTTGATGAGTGGATGGGAGATCGTAGGTGTACCCTGGGTATCACTTCTGTGTCACTGTTAGACAGAGGAACGGTAAACTAAACCTCGAAAAAGGGCATAGTAAAATTCATTTTAATGGGTGGCGAAAGCCAAACACACTCTGGCTAGGCTTACAAATGCCCTAGGGCAGATAGCCTAGTATGAACCTATGAACCTATAAGGAATAAAGAAACCACAATTTGATACACACAGCATTGTTGAGTACGGTGTCGGTATACATGTTGCAATGTATTCTTGCATATAATACTCTAAAATTCCAGTTACAAAAATGCAGAAAACTTTCAAAATTATGATACTGGATGTAATTATTAGCCTAGAGCTCCAAGATGGTAGTTGTACTCTCTGCAAAGAAGATGGACTTTTGCATGACAGCTATATATAACAGACAATTAAATCCTCAATAAGTGTCTACTAATATTAGAAGGTTACAATAAAAGCAGTAAGTGTTCCTGTTGACAAACTGCCCCAGTAAACAGAATAACAGCCCCAGATAACTTTACCTTTTACTTCTTACTTAAGTTCTCTTCTTGAGATCTGCCCACCACCCAAAACAAATCAGTTCCTGGAGTCATCAGTTTTGTAGTGTACTTTTCACTTTCAGAACTTTTATTTGGCTGCAAAACAGATTGAGACCAGGAAAGTAATTCTGAACTTTTGTAATCAGTTAAGGCGTTAGAAAGACGGCAGAATAGATAAGGAATTACAAATACACTACCAAGAGCAGATGGAGAAGAAAAGGACCTATAACAAGACGGTGAAAAGCAGAGGAAAGTTGTGCTATTTATAATGTAGAAGATGAAAAGTGTGTTACTCAACACTGCTATTACAAGAAAATGATGGTTTGCGATTCAGACTTGAGTGTATGGTGCTGACTGCCTGCTCAAACATTACTCACTAGATGCTACCACAGGCAAAAAGTGATTTAGTCATTCCGCTAAAGTCTAAAATCAGTGTAATAAGAATTCAAAGGAAAATGCTCAGCTAACGTTAACAACACAAGACTGTGAAAGCAAAACTAAATAATTCAAGGTTTGTTTGTTTTTAAGTTAAAAAAGTGATTAATTTCAAGAGCAAAACTTGCAGGCTTTGCTCTTATGTTACAGGTAATAAGTGTGAAAAGTTATTATTCAGTAGCTGTAAACAGACCTGACAAGAGGGGTATCTGAAATGCAATCTGATCTGCCACCCTCAGGCTGTAGGCCATAAAACTGAGCAATACCTACCCCTCCCTGTTTCAAAACAAATCACTGACAACTGAAAATGATATGTGGCTTCATTTCTGCTAATTTAAATTCTAAATGAAATATTGCTTTTCAGGAACAAAACTAACTGTAGCTAGTTTTACAGCCCAACCATGTGTCACACTCAGAGGTGAAAGACAACACGTGAACACTAACATACTATAATGATGGACGCAGCACAATAAAGAGAAAGAAAATGGGTATTTTTCCTGATGGGGGTTAAGATAGGCTATCATGTTTGCTAGCAGATTAGTCTATTCTGAATGCAAAAACTCTCACTATGATATACTTAAGTACAAAAGAAAGACAAGAGACTCACAAGAGATGTAGAGGAACATGAGACCAAGTGTTTGTCAGTGCCAAATGTCTCCCTGTGTTGTAGTTAGTGCAGTCAGAATGTTATATCTGACCAAAATAATAATAATAATAATCTTAATAATAATAATAAGTGAATGTGAAGTAGAGGGAAACGGAAATTAATAAATTAATATCTCTTTTATACTAGAAGTCTGTAAATCAATAGATGACCACTATCACTAGTATACATAAAGTACTGTGAAGATGCTATGTTGTGAGTTTAGAGGCAAAGTTTTGAACACTGAAAGTCATTTAAGTCCCATTAGTTAAATGAACACATTACAGCTGTGGCAGCTTTCAATTATGCTTTTACAAAGCATCAGTATATTTGAAAGTTGTATTAGTTAAAGTAAACATAATAGTTACAGATGTGGCAATTTTCACAGATTAATTTACAAAACATCAGTGTAATTTTTTTATAATAGCAGGAGCACTGTAGTAGAAGTTGTTGCATTTGACATGGAACGCTAAATTTACAAACAGAGAGTGAAATCTTATTTTGGGGTGTAAAACACATAATTGCCCTGGATCAGAAAAAATAACAGCTCCATTATTGGTAAGGTGCTGTCAAACAAATATTAACTGTAGGCTTTGATTAAAACAATGAAACATGCCAGTGCTAACAAAGCTGTGAGCAAATTAAATGAACTGTATCAATTTTGGAAGTTTTCATCATTTTGCTCCAAGTTTTCATAGTGTTCTCATTTTACCTAATAATTAAAACTCGAAAAAAAATTAAAATTCTGCCCAGATGGTGATTTTTACACAAAGGTAGTAAAATTAACGGTCTGAGGAAAGCTGTGCACTAGAAATATCACAGTTTATGAAAAAATGCCTAAAAGATGTCACATTTAAAAATATAGGCCCAAATGCTGATAAAATACCAAGTTATTACCATTGATTCAAAGGCCGATTGAAGAGAAATAAACTGGAAAAAAACACACTAAAAATACATTATGCCACTTGAATAATACTGCAATCACTTTTCAATAAGTGAAAATGTGTCTGGCTTGTGACCGTAGGTGGTCCTACAGGTGGAATGTATATCTGAATGAGTTGGGAAGGGCAAGTGGCTACAGTGATGCAGTTGAAGGTTGAGTGATTGAAGTATGAAGTATTTCCTTTCTATATGTTTTTTTGTTTGTTTGTTTATTTGCCTCTGTTCTGCCCAATAACATTATATAAAAATCCCCTGTTTATCAATGTATTTCCCAGCTCCCATCATCCTGTGACACTAGGAGGAGGTAAGAGCTATGGATCATGGCTACCATCCAGAGGGTTAAAAGTTATCTTGGATACTCAATATACTTCCCTACAACACAGTGTCTGTTATGCTATTCCAAGTGCATGTATATGCTTCTGTAAATCCACACTTTCCAGTTAGAACGTGCAGGCATTCTTTGCTAGGTTCACCTTCCTCAGCTTCCTCAGACTCCATAATGCAAGTGATATGATTCTGAGCCTTCACTCAGGTGGAGCTGTTGAGGTGGGACTTCACAAACACTCCCTTGAGATTGGTAAGCTTGGATAGCTGACTTATTCCCATAGCTAGATTCTCCACTTGTCAGGCTGTTAGTGGAACACAGATCATCTGGGATGTATTCATGACCCATAATTCCACAATATAAAGTCAAATGACAGACTTTTTTTAATGTAAAAACTGCAATTCCAAGGATAGCTTGCTTGATTTTAGGTGAAAGACTGTAGCAGAACAGACAATAACAAGTGTTCTGAACTGGAAAATGAAGACCTACTCCTACAGTAGCCCATCTAGCTCACTTGGTAAAGCATGTGACTCTTCATCTCAGGGTTGTGGTTTCAAGACACATGTTGAGTTAGATCTTTTGTGGGGTAACCTACATAGCCTAGCAATTAAGACTGTTGATTTTGTTCTTTGTTTGAAGCCCAGTATGGGAATGAAACACTCTTTTAGGTCTGGCAGTTAGTGCAGAGCATTATAGCCTTAAGCTGTTAATGAGCTACTTCTTGTAGCCCAATCAAGGCTTGATTGCCTAGGTCTTCATTTGCTTACTGTGTGACCCTGAGCAAGTCACTTAACCAGAAAGTGCTTTGTGGCAATTGGGAAATTGAATGAGGCTCTTCAGTAGTCTCCTGGACTGCATGCCTAGTATATACCTATGAATACCTCAATGAAAATCTGAGAATGAGGGACCAGTGCTGATGATATATGTCGATATGTATGTGAGAGGTGGTACATGGAAGGAAGGCAAGGATAAGACAGCAAAATACTTTGGCAGAAAATACTGTCATAATCTGGGAATGATGGCATACTTCTTAACTATTATGATCTAGCATAGCACTATGACTTTTGCTCTCAAATTTTACCTTGCCCCTCCTAGATTTACAGATTTTCTTCATAAAGTTAGATAATTTTAACAGTACATGCACTATTAAATTACTAAAGTAAGGCTGTATAGATTCCTTGTCACTTTCTTTGTGGGGTACAGTATCCGAAGATTATCTATTATGAAAATAAGAAAGCACTCATCCTTCCCTCTCTCTGCTATGATATTTAAAGGACAATGCTCTGAATTTTAATGCCCAAGGTTGAGATGTATGATTGTTGGTGGCAACTGAACACTCAATGCATTATGAAATACAGGACCAATCTATGTTACGAAGTGGCTTATTATGGTATTTAGTCAAACTTGGTCTAATTTGGTCCCACGTGTGAAGGGTAAAAGATAAAAAGCTCACAAAAGTCATGAGCATCTCCCATCATATCATGCTGTCATACAGTGTATTGTTTCCAAGATATATATATATATATATATATATATATATATATATATATATATATATTGGTTTTGTTTTTATTTATTAGTATATTCTAGTAGTTGTTTTTGTGTGCAATTATATATGCTTAACTTTAGCAATAATTACTTGTATTGTTTTATTTTGAAACTGTTTAATGTTTCTTATATTGCTGCAGTTTTATATCCCATTTTAAATGGTCTGTACTTGCAGGAAATTTATTTCTTTGCTACATAGGCATCGTATCCTTATATCAACAACTTAACATGTGACTGAGCAGTCAACTCTGTGGATGGTCAGAGTATAATCATGTGCTCAGTGCAGTAATCATTCAAGAAGCAGCTCTCCCTAAAGGTGCTGTGCGTCTTCACAAATCAGAACCGTCCCTCTTCACAACGTCTTGTGGATGTGGATCATTTACTTTGCATGTCCGTTTAGACCTTTATACTTGCAGTATGCAACATTCTTAAAAGACTTACTGATGTCACCTTGTCACCTTGTATGCACCTGCTCTACCAAATACAGGACAAATATTTCCCATTGTGGTATTTGTTTTCCTAGGAGAGTTTGAAGCATTTTTAAAGTACTTATAACATTTCTTTAAAGTCCATATTTTCTACTTCTGCTTTTAAAAATACATGTTATTAATTTATTTATTTATTTTCATGATTTGCAGTTGCAGGATTCTTCTGAGAAGATTTAGTGTATATCAGTGGTGATTTATGCAGTGATGTTGTAAAGAAAAAAGAAGGCTTAATCCATAATTCTGATTGGTTGGAGTAACTATTCTGTGTCTCTCTGTTGTATAGTAAGCAATACGAGGCACTGGGAAGTGGGTAAACAAGATGGCTGTGACTTTAATGCATATATGAATGCATTTTTAAACTACAGCAAGAGAAGATAGTTTCTCATATTTCATGTAATGGTACTAGCAAGTTGTGTATTTTTTATTTTCCTAGTTAAGTGACTTGGCACGGAGGTCTGAGTATCCCCTCCTTTCCTCACTATCATTATCACTATTAATGCTGTTATGTGTGAGATGTGAGTGTGAGGTAGTGGAATTTAAAGGGTGAAGACAAGTATCCAGTCTACCCTAAAAGAACAAAATTTCCCCTATGTTAAAAAAAAAAGTAAAAAAGCAAGAAAGACAGCACCACAGAAGTAAGACAAACATGGTGAAAGTAATCACTGGTTTATCTTAAATTATCCCTGCATATTCCCCACCCCCACCTTCTCCATACATACTGAACCACTTTGCCCTAGCATCCTTGCAACTTTCTGCTAAGGGTCCCCTAAAAAGCATTTTGCCCAGAAAAACAGTCACATAGCCAACTTGATTTAGAAGAAAAAACAATGTGCCTCAGTAGAAATGCAGGTAAATCTCCAACTGAATATTTATATGTATGCTGTATAATGTGCTCTGTAAATGTTATTAAACAGAAAGCATCACTTGTGTGCAGTTACCAAAATGCTACCTCTTAAGCAATTACGTATTCTATATTAATTTTTAAATTGCTCCCATTTGATATGGTAGATCCAAGCAAAGAATTATGCTTTTGGTTATGTATTTATTTATTTATTTATGTATTAGTTTGATACAGGGATAGTCGACTGGGCCTGGAAGAGCCTGTTTTCAGTGGAGGCCCGGGGAGAAAAGCTCCACAGGATATAGACAATTTTACAATAGTTATGCAAGAGTAAATACAGTAGTAGAATAGTGAAAAATACAGAGATAATATACAATTTGTTATAAAAAGTCATAACATTTCTAATCCTAGGTAATGATTTACAAATGTGAGATTCGTGTAGTCTAAACATGCTAAAAATTCAGACATTTCAGATGAAAAAAAACATGTAAGTAAAACATTTATGTACAGATTAAATAAAAAAAGCTTTTTTGGAAGTTAGAAATATGAGGAGAAGTCAGAGAGAAGAAGGTGAGGTGGATGAGGTAAAAGGTGGTATATAGTGGAGAAAGGGAGTGGGTTGGGGGAAGTTTATGAGCTATAGGGTAGGAGAGGAAGTAGAGGCAAAGGGTAAGAGCACAGTGATAGAAGGTTGAGGTATATAGTGCATGGGAGATGGTGTTAAAAAGTTTACGTGTATCAGTCTGCATTTATTGTATAAGCACACTGCATACTGTACCACAATAAAAAGTGTGTAACTGTAATGCACATTGCAACATTCTCAGGATGTATTGTGACTAACTATAACAAAATGTATATCAGATCATGGTCACAGCAGCAAGGAATGTATTAGTGGTGTTGACAGCATTAGTTTATTTGTAACCATAGTTTAATAAAGAGCTTACTGACTTCTATCAGGAGATGGACAGTAAAGACGACTTGTCCAATACCCAGGTAACCTCAGACAAAAGATGAAGTAAATAAAGTCACAGACATGCATGTGGATGGGTAGGTACTATTAGCCCTTTGTCAAGTAAGTAGGAGTGTAAAAGGGCAAGTATATATGGCAATTATGTTACAGAATAATGGCCATCTGATCCTCTGTCACATGTTACCGAAAACAGACTGCCACCCCCTTTCACCTAATGTTTACACCTCTGCTGGGTCCTTTAGCTTCCTCCTGCATCCCAATGGTATGCTGTAAGTGAATGGGCAATCTACCAAACTTCCCATTAAGTATCTGCTTTATATGAGTGTGTGTGTGTGTGTGTGTGTGTGTGTGTGTGTGTGTGTGTGTGTGTGTGTGTGTGTGTGTGTGTGTGTGTGTGTGTACTCTCTTATAGAATGCCATCATAGCCAGAATAAATTTCTCTCCCTTTCAGAGAGTGAATACTGGGATAGTCTTCATCTTCCCCATGACCATGAACTGGATTAAGTGGGCAATGGAGAATGAATGAATGGAAATGCAACTATCTTAATGGAAATAGTAAAACACGTGCATATCTGAGTTACAATTAAGAAGGAAAGATCTAATAATTCTGTTTGAAGGAACGATTATGTCAACAATACTTGGTATGATAATAATGTTGGTTTCTGAAAGAAAGTCAAATAACGGAATTAGTGGAGAATATCAAACAAGAAGAGCTGGTGTATGGTGCACAGGAAAGCAGAAATAGCAGTGTCAGCAGTGACATGAGCTGGAGAATGGACTTTGCAAGTCAGTAATGTCAACTCTAGAGTGAAGGACAGAAGTCAAAATATAGCTGTTACTTCTCAGGGGAAGAGCAGAACAGGAAAATGACAGCCATCAAGGTCATGACCTTAATCTTGAGAGAGAGTTGGTGTCCTGACTGTGCTGCAGCCAGAGAAGCAACAACCTGGTCATCCCAACTATACAATGACAATAAGTGTTTCTTCTGAGGCAGAATAAATATGAGAACTGGAGCTCCACCGCAACAATGAGCTGAGAAGGAAGGTCTCCTTACTGAGAACAGAAGGAAGTTAGACCATAAAATAAAGAAGAGAATCTACTGAAATGTAGGTCACAGGCCCAATAATTTATAGAAATATATACATATATATATATATATATATATATAAATATAAATATATATATATATATATATATATATATATATATATATATATATATATATATAAACATACACACACACACACACACACACACACACACACACACACATATGTTTCTGCCTATAACTGTATCTAACATAAACAGAAACTTTTAAAGAAGAGACATACAACTAATCATTGTAGCCTGCCTGACACTATTGATTTTTTTTCAAAAAAACGGTTTCTAAAATAAGAGCTCATTTAATACCCATGAAATCCCATGCATATAACTTATGTCTATAACACGAGCATTCTAAATTGGAAAACAAGTTGATTTAATACTCATATGTCTCAACCTCCTTGTGCAAGAAATCTGAATAAAGTATAAAATAATGGGGGATAAAGACCCAAAAATAAGGAAAGATTTTAAATACCGCTGTTATTAAGTTAGAAAGTTGCTAGAATAACAGAATTTATACTAGCATGCATTTTCTGCAGGATATGAAGTCTGAAACTCAAATGTATGTCATTATTTAATGACTTCGATCTTTGGTGATTTGCCAAACAAAACACAAATTTTATGAGGACCTACCCAAAAATATGAGGCAAAAAATCTGGACAGTTGAGAAGTATGGTAAGAGTTGAGATAAAAAGATAGAAAACTGACAGGAATTAGAGCATACTGCAGTCTCAAATGTTAGTGTTTCTGAGAATTAGGTGAATTAAATTACAATATTTTTTTAAATGTAGCTTTCTTAGCTATAGTTAAAAAGTGAATGACAAATAATTGCTTTTCTTGTAATAGAGCTGTTCATATGTATAGTAATCTTACAAAGTAAAAGAGAATTGCTGATAAACGCAGTCACCTTTTATTTGTATTTTTTGTGGCCCAAAATAAATTATGTTATTCCCTTATACTCCTAGGTCTTCTCTGAAAAAGAAAGCCATCTGGTGAGCCCAGTGGGACAACCTAGCCAACTCACTGCTAAATAAATAAAATATGATTCTTAAGTCTAAAATGTTAATACCATTACAAGAAGTGTTGTCCATTTAGATCAATTTGATATGTATAATACATATTATACCGTTGGCTATCTGCTGACTTATTTACTTATACATAATGATCTTACTTATTTGCTTTGCTGTTGATTTCTGACACTGTATGCCTTTGCCTTTTATTATGGACTTTGTTGAATTTATTTAAAGTTTCACTTGATTTACTGCCTGCTGTTACTACTGTATTTTATTCTAGCCAAGGCAGTAGCTCATTTGGGCCCGTATGGATCAGTCTATGGTAATTAAATACTAAATGAGTAAGCATTTAAATGAAATGTTTAAAGTAGTTTAAGATAGTTGCAAGCTTAAACAAGATGTCAGTCTGTCTGCAGGACTGCTTATCTCATTCGCATCTTTGCATTTCAAAAACCAGGTGCTGGGAAACTGCATACAGTATTGAGAAATGCTAAACAAAAGTTGCCAGAAAGAAAGCCCTGAGGTATACTGTTTGATACAACTTGCCATCTAGAAGCTGATTTGTCTTTAACTGCTTTCTGAATGGATATGAGTTTGTAATATGATACTCTTCAATTTGAATGTCATTTTATTTGAACTCTAATGAATGAAATGGGCATAGAACTGTAGTTTGCAAACATTATTCATGTCTGCATGTCCTCCCCGTGGTCAAGTGACATTTAAAGACATGCAGGTAGGTGCGTGCGTGAATGGCTGTGCCTTCTTTGAAGGTTGGGCATCGAGCTGGCAACTCAGCATCGTAAAAATATCCACTGCCAATCATTAGTGGACCAGAGTTCCGCTGTGACGACCCCTCACCGGGAAAAGCCGAAATACATTAGTTTTATTCATGAAGCCCCCTACCACACTGAAGGGGGTCTATGCTCTCTGCACCCCGTACACATTATTTATGATGAGGTTACTATATCTCAGGGAAGAAAGATGTTCCACCTTTTTTCTACACAGTAGTGATATGATCATCATCACAATTTTTTAGTGTTCACATCAATACATGATTTACGATAGTGTACTATCAATTTACCAAACTACTTTCCATCTCAAGCCTGGGTAATCCAATTAATAATTCTTTGTTCTGTGTCTTTTGCACAAGCCTGGAAAATTATGTTGTAGTAAACTGAGTCAAAAAGTTTGAATAGCTCCAAGAACAGCACACCCTGGCCATGGGTGTGGCCTTCTTCTCAAAAACAGTGTGGTTAAGATGATCAGATATGACCACGTGTCTACAATGCTAAAGTGATACAGCTCAACTTTATGGCAAATTTGTGGTTTTTCCAGAACTTTTCCATTACTTTATTTTGTCCATCCATCTATCCATCCATCCACCCACAACCCGTTTATTCCCATTTTTTGCACTTCGGGTCAGTGTGTCACTTCAACAGCCAAGGTTCACATCAGCTGGTGGCTAGCCCCATTGTGGTTGTTCTTCCACACAACACGCCCGCATGCCCATTCACCTATGGCCAATACAGTTTGTCCAGTCTACCTACTGCATGTCTTTGGAATCTGGGAGGAAACCAGAGCACCTGGAGAAAACCCATGTGAATACAGGAAGACATGCAGACTCCATATAGAAGACACCCCAGCTGAGAATCAAACTGGAGAACCTAAGGTGTTTTATATTTTTTCCACATGCCCACCAACAACATTTATATTTTAGTCAAGTTGCCACCCTTCATAACTGTTTGCACTTCCAAACTCTCTGATAAGCATATAATGGGTCTACTGTACACCATGGTCATGGAACAGGCAGGTGGATATCAGTAAAGGCAAGCACAACATATGCAGTGATGCCAAGCAGAACATCAACATGAAACTGCACACCACCTTCCAGAACACTATTTTAGCACCACTGTGGTATATGGCATATGTGTGAACTCTTTGCAGCACTCACTAGCAAAATGAGATCATTTCACATCTTCCTCAATACAAAATATATCTCCACTGACCACTCCAGTTCATCTCTATGGACGGCTCTTCAAGCATCCAGGCTTACTCCTAGAATTCAGTCTACATCAAGCAGTAGCCAGGGATAAAACCTCTACACCTGCAGAACTTATTTTCTGCATTGTTATTTTAATTACAGCTTATTGTAGCTCTGTGCATATTTAGTTTGACAGAGTAAATGCATCTGGATTTGCACGTATATGCCCAATGAAAGGGCTGCATTGGGGTATACTAAATTAAGACTGTCATCTCACAGCATTTGGTCCTTTGGTTATGTTTTCACGTGGGTGCTTTACATGTGCAGTTTGCATATTATCCTTGCATCTGTCTAGGATATAACTGCAGTCTTTGGCTTTCTCCCAAAATCCAAAAACATTTTCTGGCAGGTCAGCTGATATTGTTAAAATGGTTCTAGGTATACATGTGAGTATGTGCGTGTGTGCGTGTGTGTGTGTGTGTGTGTGTGTGTGTGTGTGTGTGTGTGTGTGTGTGTGTGTGTGTGTGTGTATGTATTTGTGTCTGCTTGTGTGTTTCTGTGTGTGAGTGTGTGTGTGTGTGTGTGTGTGTGTGTGTGTGTGTGTGTGTGTGTGTGTGTGTGTGTGTGTGTGTGTGCGCGCGTGTGTGTGTGTTGTGTGTGTCCTGTATTGGCTGACATTTCATTCATAGGTGGTTCTTGATTTATGCATAGAAGTTTTGGTCCTAATGACCCTGAACTAGATAAAACAGGCATATAAAATGGATGGCTGGACTGATGGATGGATGGATGGGTGTCTATTAGCTATATGCATAGATTAAGGAAAAATTAGGGATAAGGTTACTCTGAAGATACCATGCATAATATTTTACTTTTCAGTGTTTTCATAGCACTATCTTTTGTTGTTACCAAAGTAGATTACGAAAACATTTCAGTAATCATTTACTTAAGGCTAGCCTTATCCTTCAGTGTATATAGTCTTAAAATATGACTACATAATTGTAAATTGCAAAGAGATCACAGACTGCTAGAGATAATAAAACAGGACCAGATTTATTTTGATTCTTCTTGTGAGACTTAACATAGTTTAACATATTAAATATTACAGTTGTTAATAGTAGTACCTAAATTTATTTATTTTTATTTATTTATTTATTTGACATTTGGTTACCAGAAAAGTCCAACTGGGTAGGAAACCCATTTTCAGTGGAGGCCCAGGAAGAAAAGCTCCAGTACAAAGAAAATGAAAAAATATATAGCTTTTACATAATTAACAACAGAAGAAAAGTCATCTTGCGTATAAAGCAAAAAGAGCATATACATACATTTTACATGGGAAAGTAAACACATGTGTAAGCATATATAACAAATTTAAAATCTTTACAGAGAAGATTAACAATCATGTCTGCAGACATACATTTTACATGGTAAATTTAACAAAACATGGCAGATAAGATATTTATACAAGGCATGACTTTATCATGATGAAATTGCATAGAGAGGGGTGGTCAGGTTATCTGAGTAGATGCACAGGTTCTCACTTATTAGTAAAAGTAGCAGAGAAACATAGCTAGAACTGGAAGTAGCGGAGGTAAAGGATGGTAGTGTGGGGAGAAATTTGGAGTATGTCTATTTCTTTATTGCATTCCTCAGTTGGTTAGCTTTTAATCCAGATATTTTTTTATCAGGCAATGTAGAAAATGGAACAAAAATGCACCATGTAACAGTTCTTATATATTTTCCATGAAATAGCGTTGCAGTACATCTGGCTCCATTAGTAATTTGTTTTGCCTTCTCTGCTTTTTGAATTGTACTGGATGACACCCTCCTTTCCATGCAATGCATGCAAGTGAAAGGAATTACTCCAGAGTAAAGTGATAACATATTGTCTGCAGTCTTGTTCATAGTTTACAGAGTTCATAAACACATGAACATATATAGTTACCTAACTGTAAATGGCTGCTATCACCACTTTTTTGTTTTTGCCTTTTATCTTTGAAACAGTTTTGTGAGATGTAATATCTAGACATATTCTATATGCAATAAATGAGCATAAAAGTGATAATGCACTTTTGTAAGAGTGATCTTCTAGGCTTACGAACCACGTCAGAAGAAGATGCTGTAAGTTGCAACATATATAAGTTTTATAAGTGGTCAATTCATTTCTTTATAGTCTTTAGTGCTACTTAGAAAAGGATAGACTGTGATCTAAACTGCAAATAAGTGACCAGCTGTGATCCCATCAGAGCTATAACATTCAAGCTTAGAGCTGGGGAGGACTGAATTTGCACAGGCTGTTTGGGGGATATTATAAGAAAAACAATTTGCACGTTTATTTTGCATAAAAGTTGCCAACTGTATAGAAAAATGGATCTCAGGACAGGCTTTTGTGTCTAATTTAACTAATGGTAGAAAGCTTTCCGGAACTTCTATATAAGTAAACAAACATCTAGTTTCTACTTTCTGCAGTTTGAATTGTCAGTCTTCATTGCCTTAGGGAAAATGTGTGCCTTATTTCAGCATTGTATACAGTAGTGGGTTTATTTCATGCAAAAGGGTTCATCTGGCCTCCTGATTTTCTAATGCAGTGCACTTCTGACACATAGTGTTTCATCAGCATTCTAAACGTAAACTTCTACCTTGTATCACTCCAATGTACATTCTTCTTTCTGAGTTCAGCCTGCACAATAGCATGAGGGGCAGGTGATAATAATCATGTGGCTCTGACTGCAGCCAAGGCTCTGGTTAAAACATTACACTGCGGAGACGAGGCTCACCTGGGCAGTCGCAGCTTCTTTTGTGTACTAACTGACTCCACCCTAATTAGATGAAACTGTAGATTAATCTAGCAGTGTCTTTTTGCATTTACCAAGATTAAGTCACTAGAACTGCTTGGTAATGATACACTTTTTCTCCACTCCGTGTTGTAGAAGATAAAACTGCTTAATGGTTTACTCTGAATAAACCCCTATTTGTGAGGGAATTTCTTCTCAGCTTTTCTTGATTTTGCTTAAAATATAAGTTCTTGTGGTGTGTTCCATACAAAATGCATGATTTTGTTTTGATGCTGGATTATAGATATTGCAGGTCATTAGTTACGGTCTTCTTATTTTTTTAGAAAAATCAATGTTACCTACAGAATCTTTTTATTAATAAAAGCTAAGAATAGTATACTGTAACAAATTAGTACTGAGCATTTGCATTTGAAGTGTTTTTGTTTTAGTTTTCTCCTTGATTCTTGAGTCACGACATTAAGCTATATAACGGAAATCTAAATGCTTTAAGTGTCTGGGATATCTAAGAATTACAGACCTGGTGTTCTTTGTATAAAAGTGTTGCCTTTTAAAGCAGAAGAAATGAAGCTGAGTTCCAGAAGTTATAGAAGGTATATAACTACAATACCTCACTCATGATAACTGATGATAGACCAAAATCAAGTGCTTGTACATGTCAGCAGTCAGCCTGATGATATATTGGTAATGTTTGTTCAAATGAGTTGTTTTCAAAGTTATGGTTACTAGTAGCCACTCTTTTTGCATGACAGTACTGATTTAGCCATTTATGCCCTACATAAACAATACAAAACAAAAAAAAAAGGAAAATAACAAATGTTTTAATATTTTAAAGAAATATGTTAAAACTTTCCTCCAAATGCTACAGAAAACAATATACTGGCATCACAGAGTTTGTGCTGATATATGTGTTATTGGAGGTGGAGGGTGTTAGTCTTCACCTCAAAATGATGACAAAAGACTGAAATCATATAAGTATGTGCTCCCCAGATTCTGATTTTAAGACAACACAAACTATTATATCTCCAGATTTTTTCTTGTTACAATAAAAATAAAAGAAATAGCATATTGGGCCAGTGACAGAAAACAATAGAAGGTGAAGCTATGGTATCTTATTGCATCACTGCATGCTTTACAGTACAACTACTAAAATGTTTATAAGCCCTGTCAGGTACATATCAAGGCAGCAGTAACAACTTATTAGCGCTTGAAAAGAGCTCATATAATCAGAACGCTTGGCTAGCTGTACTGTAAAACCTCTGAAGGTCCAGTAAAAGGTATCAGCTCATTTGAGTTCAGTTACCTTTTAACTTACCTGGATGCATAAAGCATGATGCACATTCCATCTGTTTTCCCTGTTAAATTACAGTTTTGCTTACATTCTAAGAACAAAGTCCTGCTTCATAACATTACATCATTGAATTAAGTGATGACAGGCAAAGTGCAAAGATTGATTTATAGCATGTATATCAAGAAAGTACTGTATTATATATTATGTCCATAGACATAGTTCCAGCACCTAGATGAAACTATGCATCATAGGGTTCCCTAATAGTGGATGTCTTCTTCTTTTGCCCCATATCTTGAACTATAATGTCCATTCTTTGGAGTTTATCTAAGCTTTGTTATATTGTACATCTAATCCTTGGAGTTTATCTTCTCAGGCTTCCACTAAAAATGAGAAATGTAACACAGTCAGACATTTCCAGTAAACAAAGCAAATAAATAACAAACCATAGGGGTCCCTCATAGAGAAACTCTCTTCCTCTGTCACTGTTACAACATCAGTGTTACCTGTGACATATTAATTTATTTATTCTTTTGTAGACTCAGTTAGTCCCAAAAGGCTAGTGGCCTTTTTTTTTTCAGGGGAGCTGCAATGTGTTATTTATACTTCTAGGGGAACTTTGTCCAGGGCATTGGGTTAACTGCCCCTATTCTTTTTCAAAAGGTGTTGTGTGATAATTTACATCCACTTAAAACACCTTAGTTATGTTCCCCCAAAACTGTATGTAAGATCCATGGTTGCATTGGTTGAAGGTTTATTTACCGATTTTCTTTTTGCATTTATTTCTTTTTTGCTTGCTTGATACACTTCAGCAGGTACCACAATATTGCCACTCCTTCAGTCAGTCCTCTCCTGACACTCACAGACCTGTCCCCATTCTCATATGGACTGTCACTAGGTGGACATACAGTTCTACACTGTTACTTATATTCAAACACTAGTTCCACACATATAGGAGGGGTAAGGGTACAACTTCATATCTTCGTGCGTATAGATATTGCCACTTCGTCATCTTGATTTTCCCACCCCAAAAGAAGAAAAGCTTTCAATAATGTAAGGTCCAGTGTGCGAACTCTCAGCCATGACCACTATAAGACGTCTGCTAACACTTCACAGTACCAGTAGTTCAGCTGCTTGTCAAACCCTTGTCATTGTCAGGGGGTGTTTAACACACTCAATTACTTCATCTGCTGGCAATCCTCTGGTGACACTGATTCATTCCCAATCCTTGACTGCCAAGGTCACAGCAGGAAGACATCCAGGCTTCAACACAGGGGTGAGGTGGGAGTGGCTTGAATCTGCTAGGCTGGATGAGGAATGCATTTTTATCTAGCTGCTTTCTCCTCCCAAAGGTTACAGTTCATATCCTTCTGCTGTCCCCCTAAAATCATAATGCATGCAGCCTTTTAAAAAGAATTCAATTATTCGTGGTTTGTTAAGAGTACACAGGGAATTTCTAGTTCTTCAGAACTGCAATGATGCCAGATTAGTTTCTTGTGTGTTCTTTTCCCTAATGTCAGGAAAAACATTTATTTAACTTATCTGAGTGCAGTGAGAATTCCTATCATTCATCTACCAAGGTTCTGTGTATCCACTTCGGAATCTCTAGTAGAACCTCTAATAGCAGACTTTGGAATCATTTCATTTTTACAAAGACAGAGTGTGTGTGTGTGTGTGTGTGTGTGTGTGTGTGTGTGTGTGTGTGTGTGTGTGTGTGTGTGTGTGTGTGTGTGAACATACACATCTGCTGGATTCATGCTTTTTTTCCCAGTGTTGGTCTGAAAGTATACTTATGTCACTGGCATTTCAAGCTACCATTAACTACCTCTATATAAACTATACAGCAATCCTGTTTGCTGATTTTTGAAATCACCAGTGATGACAGTGAGACCATCTGACCAGGGGCATAGCTTAGCTGTCAGAACAATTCCAACTGTGGAATTTCCTGGTATGGCATGTTTAGTTAACAGAATACATTGCTTTGAGAGTGAGCTTCATCAAGGAGTCCCTGCATGGAAGATGGAATTGTCTCTGGCGCCCCCTCAGGATCAATAGTTTTACAGCAGTTTTCACTCTTAAAATGTTACATTTGTTTACTTCCCGGTTAACAGCTCAGTTCATGTCGCTAATTTACTGTTAAAATGTATTCTCTCTCTCTTTTTATATTTTGACTAGATAAGCATGGTATTATCTAAGTACTAAGGAATGAGAAAATTACAGACTTCTTCTCCGGATTAAAAATATGATGAGCAGCACTATGTAACAAGTGTGCTATTTTTATTTCCTTCCTTAGAAGGACATAGGCAATAAAGCAAAATTGCCTTAATTTTTAGATACCTTTAAAAAAGATGACATTTTAAAACTTCCATATCTGTGAAAGACTATCTAAATAAATGAGCTGTCCTTGAATTGTCCTTGAATTATGTGCTCTGTTTAGCATTATGCTGCACATTATATCCCCCCCCCCCCCAATATTTCACAAAAGAAATAAATATAACAGATGAAGAGACTTGTCAGATTTAATGCAGAAATAATGACAGGAATACTGAAAGCAAAGAGAGGCATTATCTAGAGATGGAGCCTTAAATCATCTAAATATAAGCAGACAAACAGCATCAATTCAATGAGAATAAACAAACTGTTGCAATATAATAAACACCTGTTATATCCCAGAGAAAAATCTACATTAAACTGCGTCGTTCTTTAAATACATGAAAATGGTCACAATGAAGCATGACAAGAAATAACATGCAGGCTTGTGCTTGCAAGTGCTTCAAATAAATCAGAGTACATAACTTGTCTGAATTATACCATCACTTAAATAAAAAAATAAATTAGGTAAGGGCTAAGAGAGGTTTGTTAAAACTGTAGCTTTTTAAATCAGGGCGAAATGCTTGAGGGGACTCTTTTATGACGACAATCAGTAGTATCAACAGGTAGTAAATATTACAGGTGAACTAAATATAGGACAGACTGCAAATCACTCCTTGGTTTGCCAGCCTCAGTCCGCAGATGACAGTGCACAATATAAACAGCCTGATCTTATTAAACACAATACTCTTCCAAAAAAAAAAAAAAAACTAGTACCAATGATGTCTTGTATGTATATATATATATATATATATATATATATATATATATATATATATATATATATATATATATATATATATATGTGTGTGTGTGTGTGTGTGTGTATACACACACACGTACACACTCTGCCTCCAGGCAGTGATGAGTAAGGACAGGCAGCTATAACTCGATTCTTTTGAAAAGCTAACAAACAAGACTGAAGAAATCATGCAATGGGGGAGGTGTTTTGGTGGGTGGGGCTGTGACAGTGGGTGGTTCTTTACCACAACAAAATCTGTAACATCAACTAGTTGAAGTAGAAAACAACTGAGAGAGCAGTGGGAGGACTTAACTGGCAACACAAACAGCAGGACTGCTGTCTCCAAGGGAAAACAAAACTCTGAGTACTCATTCAGCTACAGCAAACGATCTCCTAATACAATTATTGCTATTACAACTGCTGTTTCTGGTTCTTAAAGTGCAAGGCTCTGTTGTACCATGGATCTAGCTATTGTGTGTGTCTTTTGGATGTGCCTTTGGATTGTCTCTGCTGACAGGCATACAGTGTTTTGGAACAGTACAAACACAAGGTGAGTCATAATTGATCTGGTTCTTATTTCTGGCTGCAGTGTTCTTAGCTTTTTTGCATGATTTCTGTACTCAAAATGAGTAGTGCGTCTTGCTAAGTAAACATTTGCCATCTTTAGGTGTACTTTGGAAGCAGGTACATAGCTTATAACCACCTTGTCTCCCAGAAGGAAAAGACTGTTGTGGCAAAAGTGCACATTTGAGTAAAGATCTTAGTTTCTCATTATTATTATATTTTTTCTTTCTGTAAACCTCACAGGACACAGTCTTACTACAGTAATGACTTCTGAGTGTCCTAAGAATAAAAAGAGCCCTAATGGTTTTCATTATTCACACATAACTAGACATTAAAAGTGGTGTTCTCCCTCTTTGGGGTAGGGAGGTTACCTTCAAATATTTTATTGGTTGTATACTAAGTTATTTGCAGCATCTGACATATTAGGACAAAAATAGGACATATTTATTGTCCACCACACTTTCACAGCAGGTACATGTAGTCTTAAAAAAATGAGGATTGTGCTCCCCAAAATGTTTTTTTTTTTTAATGTGGTTTCTGTTTTTGGGGGTTGGAAGGGGGGAAAAGTCTAATGCATCTTTTTCTTTTGCATTTTAAAGACTGCTCTTGCATGATTTGGTGTTTTAGCCCTTCGTGAGTGTTGGCTAATCCATCAAGAAGACCTGCCAGAAGGAATCAGCCCGGTCATGCCACAAGAGGATTACAGATCTGGGTGTAATTGTTTGCAAGAGTGCAGGTGCGGAGCTTAAGCTAGTTACATGCCCCACTCACCAGAGTTGCACAACAAGCTCTTTCTTTGTGCACTGATTCTTCCAGTTAAGCACTAGCAGGAAATTGCAAAAACAGTAATGTCTGTATGGCATGCATCAGTACGTTTGGCTGCTCATTCTTTTTCTCTTTTTACTATAAACTAATTCTGCTGAGGTGCAAGGCATGGAATGTCCTGCAAACTGGGGCTCCAGATTTTTGCAGTTATAGTGCTGGGAAGGAACAAGTAGATGCAGTACTTTCTCTCTTCACCTAAAGAAGGGTTTGAATAGGTTTTGCTTCATTTTACTGTGCTTTATGAATGAACAGCCAGCTGCAACCTTTGCTGAGAAACTAGCTATGCTCAAATCCCTTTTAAGCAAGGCAGATACAGAAGTAGCTGATTTATTACTGGGGAATTTGTCTCCTGCCAAGAAAAGCTGACTCTGAGAAGCCTTGAAGTACAATGATCTGACTTGTTAGGAAAAGGAAACAGATCGAAGCAAACTGCATTTTGCTATACAAATGTAGAAGGCTACTTAGACTATTGCTTAGACTTTGCCTGATTAAATTATGCCCCTTGTATGAATAGCTTCGGCAGCCAAGGCATCAAAGGAGTTAAAAACCTTTGAAGATGGTTATAAAGCTAAACTGCAAACAGCAGGTCACCAGAGAGTGAGGCTATGAGGCTTCTTCATGTTTGTTCACTCTGATCTGCTATGGAAAACCCTTGGCTGAAGTGCTGGATTTGTAAGTATTAATTTGCTTCAGTCCAAGGTTAAACTGTACTGGTTAAAAGAGACAATTCTTTCTGATATATGCACATGTTGGGGGGAGGGGTGGAAGCCTGGGGTACCGCTTTACTTTTAGGGGAGATAAATACCCCCAGCAGGTTAGCAGCTTTACTAGTGTGAAAAGAAAACAAATCCCTTTTTCATCAGTCCTGTGAAATTTTCCTGAGAACAAGGGCTGTACTGTTTGTGTCAACAAACTTTGTGCGGGCCACAGACTGAGTGGAGCCTGTGACCCACAGGGGATGGGACCTGTGAAAACACAGCACACTGGCTCATATTTAGTAGCCTGGACTCCTTTCTTCACAAGACAAGAAAGAAAAGGGTGACAAATGGGGGGGGGTCATATTTTACAGGTTTTCTTTTATGTGGGTTAAAGTTTTGAAAGTTTTAAAATCCTGTCAACAACTAATTAATCCTATTGAAGCTGTTAAATCTGAGACTTTATGACATGCACATAAATATATATTTTTAGTTCTATTTTGAGAAGATGACCAGTACAGAGTATTATCTTATCTGCTCTGAGGCTATAGGAGTAGTTTCCTTCTCATAAATGTTATGAAGTAAAGAAACAGATCATTTTCTAAGTTGATAACCTTTAGAATACATTTTGTTTTCATTCTGACATCTGAAAGTATAATAAACTTTTTAAAATGGAAAGAAATTGGTCTATGCAGTAAGTGTCACAAAACCAAAGTACAATAGTAAAGGAATAAGGCACAACAAAGTACACCTAAAGACACTTTGCTGTAACATACATTGCCATTATGACTTGTTTGTTCTTTATTTCTTACAAATAAGTGCATTTTAAGGTTAATTAGAGATGAGCATTCTGAGATGTAGTGGTTCTCCTAACCTTAGAAACCTCCACTACTTGCATTAACAGTATACTGACAGTACTTGGAAAGCTGTAAGCCTTTCTTCTACCCAGTGTCTATGTGTGTAGAGAGCTTGTAATAAGGATTTGGTGCATTACTACAAACTGCTTTGGATTAAAATGCAGTACTTAAGCAGCAGCAACAGTGGGTAAAAATTCAGCTGTCTAACCTGAAAGAAGCTTGGCTGTTTGCAGCTGCACTTAATCGGGTAAAATTTGAGAATCTGGAAGATAGTGGAGTTAACTGTAGTCTGTGGTGACGAGGACATTTAATGTTGGACGTTGGACCAGTTGGTCTGAACTCTCTAGAAACACATCTTAGCTGCAGTTTGGTACAAGACTTAACATGAACATTATTACACTGTGCGTGCCAAGATGCAATACACCACACACAAACGCACCTTTACTGCCTTATCATAAATACTTTCCCCAAGAACAGTAAAGTGCAACAGAAGTGATAAGAATATGCTGTAATACAACGGTTAATTTATATAGAATCATTTATGTCAGTAGGGAGGTGCCAGGAAAACTACTTGTGTAGGGTTACTGATTTACTTTAAACGGAGCATGTGTAGCTTCTTATTTCCTTACCATCCGGAGATGGAATTCATGCCAGTTATTGTGATTTGGGGCCAGGAAGGAAACACTTGTCATTGAAGCTTTTTCCTTTCCCAAGAAATGGCTTTCACAGAAAACTTCCCTTTGTGATGGGTGAAATGTGGTGGTGGGGGGGGGGGCTGCTTTATTGTTCAGACTGCAGTACATAAACCATATAATTTGCTACAAAATGATATGCCAGATACACCTAAGTGTCCTTTGAATGGAGTGTGATTTTTTTTTATGTAAGCCTGGCTCCTCCAAGTGGCTACATTGTGTAACAAGATTTTTACAAGTGAAAAAGAGACGTCTTTTAGTAGAAGTAGTTTTTAACCCAGTGTTCAGCTTTACTGATAAGCAGGTTGTCAAAAAGTAGTTTTTTGCACATAAAAGACATCCAGACAGGTCCCATTCCCTGGTGGTTTCTTACAAAGAATGCAGTGTTGGGTTTTATGTGTGATAATTGTAGCTGAGGAATCTCTTCTCACTTCATAGCATGCCTTCAAACAGTATGGATTGCTTCTAAGAAGCATTTCTGTAACTTTTGCTGGAACCATAGTAAAAGTTTAGAGGAGCGACCAGCACCACGTTTAAAAATTCATTACCGCTTTCCTTTTTGATCTTTGCACAAGTATTATAAAAAAGGAAACTGCAGGGGAAACATGACATTCGGAGCAAGTCTTATCTGTGTGCACTCTGCAATAAGCTTTACATTTACAGACCTGTAACACTGCCACCAAAGTCAAAACAAAAAGGTTACTTTGAAGTCATTGAAAAGTCTGAAGAAGCGGTTAGTGAAAGCGCTTACCTTGCGCAAGTAATTAAAGACTTATTATATATTTTCTATAACAAGACTGAATTATTGGAAGTCCATTGGTTGCCTCTCGCTGCTTTTCGCTTTTGGATTCAGGTTATATTTTTTAAAGATAATCGGAGAAGCATTTGCTCTGGTGGGTGTGTTTATTCTTCTTATCTCAGTGGTGATTTATTTATTTTATTTTACTTGGCATTTGTTTACTGGGATGAATGTCATACTTGCCTTTTCAGCAGGAGGTCTGGGGAGAAAGTCTCCACATTCAGAAACTGTTTTTTTACAGATTAAATTCCCTACAGCTCTCACAGGAATGATTTTGATTTTTGTGATGGGGATAGGTGGAAGGCATATGCTGCACATAGTAAAGTCTCTGTTAAGCACATAAGACGCTTGGGTTAGGACACAGGAAGTTCCTACAGCACTCTTGCATATATTATAAAGTATTTTGTTTCACTCTCATAGTAATTCAGGAATATTCCAAGTGTGCTTTGAGCATGCAGGGTGGGATCCATAACACACCAGACTTCTGTAAATTCTGGAATACTTACTGAAAGCCCTAGCACACTAACTACAAAACATCCCAGCTTCTTCTGTTACACATTTTTTAAATACCTCTTCTTTAAAAAAACATTTAACTGAGCATTCAAGTTTGTAAATTAAAGGTCACAAAACATTGTTTATATCACAGGCTTTTGAAGTCAAATTTCAGATTAATTTTTTTTATGTCAAATGAGTGATTCAGTAAACAATTTACAAAAAAGTTCCACTGTTAGAAACCCTGACTGCCCGTTAATAATGCATGTGCCCCAACCCCCGAACCACACTTAGGAAACAATAATGTATTAAATGTATAAGCAATTAAGATTCCAATTGTAAAAAAAAAAAAAAACTGACTGAAGTAAGGACTATTTCAGTCTTCATTCTTTCGCTGTCTTTCTCAAAATGCTACACTTTCATGCAGCTTGGTTTACTGAATTATTTGTGACCAAATGTAGTACAATGAGTAGAACAGCAGGTTACAGCTTTAGAAATGCAAACATGTCTTTGAATGAAATGTAAAAGTGGATAATGCCAAGAACAATGTAGAACCTGAAGAATAAAATAATAATGTGCTGCTTTGATGTGAGAACGCCGGAGCAGTTTTCTTCAGAATGCATCAGCCCCTTTTAAGTTTTGCTTGATAACTAGGTTTACCCTTCTGAACAGGGCACATATTTCAGAAGTTAGTCAAGCAGAAAAGATCTACTACAACATCATGTTTGATGAAACACATTGCTGTAAATGCTAAAACCAGTGACTCGCAGATTGCTTGTTTGTGTGTCTTCACACTAGGAATTGATTTATGTTCTGTGTTTTAGGAAGTACATCAGGCATGTACTTTTTTGTTCTTTAATAAATACTCACCTGGAGCAAAAAAAGTGTGTGCGTTTTCTTCACACTCTCCTTTGCTACTTTTGTTTTCAGTTTTGTAAATCCTCCCTGCTTCGTTCCTTTACTCACCTGGAGCAAAAAAGTGTGTTTTCTTCACACTCCCCTTTGCTACTTTTGTTTTCAGTTTTGTAAGTTCACCCTGTTTCGTTCCTTTACTACTCACACCGACTGGATGTTAACAATGGGGTATGCTAGTTTGTTTTCAGTTTTGTAAGTTCACCCTGTTTCGTTCCTTTACTACTCACACAGACTGGATGTTAACAATGGGGTATGCTAGTTAAGTATGTTTCCCAGGTTAAAAACAATCTTAATATGAGGTGTGGACAGCTGGGGGTTGAGAGTGAAATGAATGACCTCCTCAATAATGTAAGACACAGAGGAAGAAAGGAATGTCTTGTGTCAAAACACTATTCATCTCTCCCAGGTTTTACTGCCATGGAGAAAGCCTGGGTGGGGGAGGAGAATGTTTTCCCTTGATTACTCACGTAACACAGAAAAAAAATCCTCAGATGGGAAGAAATCGTCTGCTCATTAGGATCAAAAGAGGAATTGTGGCTACTTTTTTTTGGCAGAGCACTTAACATATTTGCTGATGCCTCCCTGTGCATGCATATGTGCAGTTGCATTTTAATTACTTTTTGAAAGTGATTCTATAAAAAAATCCAACTTCTTTCTGAGTTCAGTCATGGAATTGCATGGTATTTAAAATGCAGGCTTATCTTTTTGAATTGAGTCTGCAGTAAGGGAGGGCTAACAGAATTTAAATATGTGAACCCCCATCAGTGTCAGTGATTGAATAGTGATCATAATAATAAGTAGGACCCCACAACAATAAAATGTGAAACTGTTCAGTCTGACTTTTGACCTTTTATCCCCCAAGCCCAATGTGGAGTCTAAAAGAATAGGCCACTAAGGTCTTTCTGTGATACTGACCTGCCTGACATAGGAGTGACCCATTGGCCTCCAAAAGGAGCTGGGAGAAATATTTTGAAAAGCTTCACACCACCAGAATTTCACCCTGGTTCAGTTACTTTGTAGAAAAGCTGGCAGTACAGTGTAGTAGAAAAGGTAATGAGCTGTAGTTAAGTTCTTCCTGCAGACAAAGGTTTGAGGCCAGTGGTTTTCACTTGCATACAAAGCAATTATTGACCAGATCACTTACTATAACATATCCCTTAGATATTCAAAAAAATAATATCCAACATTAAAAAACTGAATCACTTGATATGGTGTCTACTACTAGCTGCTGAAGGGAGAGGGCCGGCAACCCTAACAACAGAAAGAAATTTGACTTTGAAGTAGAAGCCCTGTTTTTCACTGTAAGTATCGATTGTGGGTAGAGTAGACTGATGTAGCCCACATTATGTACTAAGTTTCCCCATTTATACCTCATTAGCATTTCACTGCTGTGTCCATGCATGAAGTGCTAGTCCTTTAAACATGGTTTCTGGCACAGTGAACTTTTCTGTCAGCAACCTCACTGCTGTGTCACATTATGTAAAGTCTGGGTTCATAATTAAACTTTGGGACCATATGGCAACATGACACTTTGCACAGAAACACTGCAACTGAAGTATTATTTCATGAACAGTGTTGTGAAATAACAATAAAACAGTTCATTGGAAAATCAGCCTTTAATGTCAACAGAGCTGAGAATGTTCAGCATTCTCAGTACATTTTTTTTTTTTTTTTTTACTGTAAGTGTTAAAATTGCATCAGCTTTCTGAATGTGACTTACAGGACACAGCACTAGAAATGTGTACTGTAGTTAAAAATATCCCTAAAGTAAGCACTACTGTGAGTGTGAATGAGAGAAACAAAATGTATTTGTTTGATGTGAAGATAAGGCATTGAAAGTGTAGTTCAAAAACAAAATTATAAACGTGTAAGTATTGATGTGAGGTCTTGGAAGTAAATTATTTTAATAACTACTCCATGTACAGTCCTGTCAAAACCATATATATCACAGAGCACAGTCAAACTTTGGAAAAGACTAGGTTGTGAATCTATGTTACAATAAAGAAATTGGACTCTCCTGGGAAAAAAAATAAATATTATAATAAAGGTGTTCATTGTATCCCTTGCATTAAGCATTTCTTGGGAGTCCACTGCGTATGACAAGAATACAAGGTAGAAACTGAAGGAACCAACAAGAATACAAGGTAGAAACTGAAGGAACCAAACTCCTGAAAAAAGCACATATCACATTAGCGCAAAAGTGGACTGGGAACAGCATATGAAGGCTCCTCTGAGTAAGCAGTCACAGAAATGAGATCCTAGCCTACACAGCAGCTTTGTCTAACAGCTGCATCATACAGTGTAGAAACAAAAAGCTGCACACCTTACAAGTATGCAGAAGAACATGTTTTTTTTTTCCTTATTTAAAAGGGGTGAACCTGATGAACAGGTTTATCCTAGCATTTTTCACTCTCACGCAATAGGGGTGGAGAGTAAAGCTGGCATACTGGATTTTATGACTTGTTACATTTATGAAGCTCTAAGTGGGATTGTTTTCTCCAGTGATGCCTATGATAAAGTATTTTCTGAACCGGTTTGTGTTTAACATTCGTGTGGCTTTTGCCTACATGCTTGCAGTACATAAATAACTTACCCTGGAATTAAGACTGCTATCTTGCTATATGAAGATACATTATTTTCAGTAGTCACTTTATAGATTTTCACGCTTTGCAACTGTATAGCAAAATAAAATCATAAAGAACTAAACTCAGAACTTCACAGAATATTATTAGGTGATCACAGTTCAGTACGTGTTATCACTGCGTGCCTGTACATGCAGCTGACTAAAGACACGCTGTGTGCAGACACCAAAAATACAGCAGTTTAAAACAAATTCACAAAACGGAACACATCCTGACTTGCTTGCCCCCCCCCCCCTCCATCCCCTTGATGTTTTGAGTCCTCTTCCATTCCTTCCTTCTCAAAAATGAAAGTTCACTTCAAAGAATCCAGTTTTAAGTATGTGTCTGCCTTTCTGATTTTGTTGGCAAACACTGACAAAGTATGTGTAGTAGCCTTTAAACCTTTGCAGCAGTATTTTCCTCGGACTTTGTACATGCCACACTACTGCTTTAATTTAATGTAGTACAGAAGTCCATTCATAGCCTTTTAGCAAAAAGTTGTACTTATTTCTCCAACTGCTTGAACACTCATCCACATTCTCAAAAGTAAATGCGTAAAAAAGGGTAAGAGCGGTTGAGAGGCATACAAAGCTCAAGTAAAAAATACAGTCTTTTTAACTGCAAAAAAAAAAAACCTTTAGTTACTTAATTTTTAGGGGGTGTTGAACTTGTGTATTTTGTTAGTTACTTAAGTTAACCAGGATAGTCCTGAGTGGGAGGATAGCCTCTGCTCGGCAGAGTTTCAGTGAGAAAATAAAAGATTGATTGGGTGCAAGATAAAATACATGCCAACAAATCTGGTGGAAATAATAGACATAATACTTGAGTTTATAACCATAACATAGGGTCCGTCACTATGTATATATCACACAAAAACGGGAGGAGTTGTATTGATATTAACATTCATTTTAGTGAGAAGTTGGGTGGATGGAAGGGGTAATCACTCCTGTGAATGTGTGCACGTGAGAGCCTACAATAAGTGCAGCACTGTATCTTGCATTGTTGTAATTTAAGTAATGTCTGGTGTGTGTTTGGGAAGGTGCAGGAGCTCTGAAAGCACGTACTTGCATGTTTTCATATGCATTTGTATTCATAGTCCAAAGGCTCTGTGTTAACAGGCAATTCGGGGAGGAAAGCTACCATAAAAAGGTAAAAGAATACAAGACAAGAGTGACTTACAGATAGATATTAAATATAGGTAAACCTGTACCAAAATGCCCACAGTGAAAACTACCAAAAAAACATGAAGAAATGTAATCCTCTGCTATGGTAAATGTTGATCTTAGCCACTCAGTTCAGGGCCAAGAATTGGAAGGAACAGGTATGCTGTGTTAGATGCAATGCTTTTAATCACATTTGCCATCAAACTTTGAGCAACAAAAGGGTTTTGTATTCAATCCAGTGTACAAGCACTTGGAGCAGTCCTTATCTAATCCAGCTGTTAAGAAGGGTGGGTCATTTCGGGTTTACAGAGGTGGAGGTTTTTTTTTTTTTCCTTTAACTAATTTTGTTGGGGGTGGAAAGGAGAGACTCTTTACATTAGTCTGATGTCTGAAACAACACGGAGTGGTGCCAGGCAGTCTGGCTAAACAGGGGTTAATGACCAATGCATGAGGTGATTTATATAAGATCTATAAAAGGGCAGCATCTTAATCAGCAAGTTATGGAAGGACAGCTATTGTTGTAGTTACAAAAAAAACCCTCATAAAACCTGTTTGCAGTCCACAGCAAGGAAAGCAAAAGCCTTTCCAAAGCTGAAGTACAAATTAAAAGTTGCCTCCAGTTTAGAAGTGACATTTTTTTTCCTTACTGATAGTTTGTGTCTTATTCTACTTGCACTGCAGTCAGGAGTAGCTTTGCAGATCTCTAGTTAGTAGAACATGGGTCCAGGAGAAGCCTGTAATTACAACAACCTGTAGACACTTGTTACGTCACAGTACAGCTGTACGTTGTAATAATGGGGCAGCAGTATTTCATGCTTAATATAACATTTGGTGTAGCAATGATGGTTTAAAATATGTCCCTTAAAAAGAACATGTAATCTGCTATGTTCAGTCAGTTCTATAACAGGTGGTTCAGAAACTCCTTAATGTTTTAACAAGCTTGTTTAGTAGCATAATTTTTCGGAGTGCAGTTCTCCCTAAAAAGGTATTGCAGCACTTTTTGTTTACAGTTTTCTGCATTCAGCTGGTGAAAGTGCTGCATGCTTTGTCACCCCAGCAGTTTCCTCTCGGATATGACAGTTCTTTCCTTGTTGGACAACTTTCTAGGACATGACTGGTATCATGCAGTCCTGTTCCTACAACATGACGTCTGTCATGCCAGTAGTTCATGTCCTGAATTTACAAGAACATTTACCTCCTATCTGGATAAAATTCATTATGTGTGATGTCACAGTAATAGTATAATGCACATTACTTCATTTATATGTTGGTTATTGGTTGTCAGTATACACAACACATAAATACACAATAACTAAAAATAAAGTCAAACATCATGCTTCTAGAGGGTGGCTGTCCCATCACCATGACGTGTCTAAATCTCTTCCGCCTTTAATCCTTACTAGTGCTAGCTGGTACTGGTGAGGCTAGATAGTGTGGCACCCTTGTATGTCTTGACTGGTGGGTGAATATTGTGGCTGGTGCCAACATGAAAATCATTTTACGATGTTACTCATAACCAGCTGAAGTGAATCCTGGGAATGTGGATCTGTCAGTGACTAACAGTGGGCTTTGTAACTGGGACAGTAGTTGTCGGGTGTATTGTGGAGACGATGCATAAAGCAGAGTACCTAATTCACAGATGGTGGGCTTCCTTTACTGGTTCCAAGGAGGGGTGGGTTCTGACAGGGGTTTGGGCTTCTGCCTGTCTGTGCAGCACCTACTGAAAGGGTGATGAAAAATGATGGATAAAAGCTCTAATGCTAGTCAGTGTTTGCTGGCTGGCAGCCCTAGGAGAGTGTATACTGATGTGACAACAGGACAATAATATGAGAACAAACCAGAAGGAGGGGTGTAGTAAGGACTGTAATATCCGTCTTGGTGGTGTTAGACTAGAAATAAATTGTGTGTATATGTATGTATAGTGTATGTATGTGTGTGTGTGTATATATATATATATATATATATATACTTAACAACGGACTACCGAACAGCTTTCCCTGGGAAACGAACCACTTGGCCACAAGGGTGAACACTGCCCTTTTCCCCAATGTAGTGCAATGTCAGAGTTGATATATTTAGTTAGTGGGGGGGTGGGGGTGAAGCCCCCCCCCCCACTCGGGTGGGTTTTATTTCTATCTGTTAATTTATTTTTCCTGGTGGCCAAGGGGTGCATTTCCCAGGGAAAGCTGTTCAGTAGTCCTTTTGTTTTGGTTTACTGGAGTTTTTATTGAAATGGAGTCAGCAATTCAATTCTGTGAAGTGGAAATTCGTTAAGTAAAAGTAGACCCGTGTATGTAATGTGTGTGTAATGTATATCTATAGTTTCTGTGTCTAAAATTAACACTCCAGCAAACATCTCTGTGGTATAAACTTCAGATTCAGTGCCATCAGTAAGCGGTCATTAAGATGAAAGGTTTTACATGAGGCTGTCTTTAAGGTAAATATATTAGAATCAGTGAAGAGTATAGACACTGGGACAAGACTAATAAAGATCTTCCGGGCTGTCTTTATTTTCCCTGGGGAAGCTGATGCTAGTACCAAAATTATTTATTTATTTTTTTCTTCTAGTTTGTGTTTCCATGTTGACACTATGTATAAGGTCTGTAGAACACAAAGGATTAATGATAATAATGTGGGTTGCATTTAACCAGAAATTGCAAATAACAGGAGCATGGCAATAATAACAAATGTAGTTAGTTAATTTCCAATCTGTTTTCTCTCTCATCTTCATTGCTAGGTTTCACACGGATGATTATACTGTTGAGGTGAGGCTCAATGACTATTTGGATATTATCTGCCCGCACTACGAGGAAGGGACTTCAACTATACAAGACCCTGAACGTTATACCCTCTTCATGGTGGATTATGAGGAGTATATTAATTGTAAGCCAATTTCCAAGGATCAAGTTCGCTGGGAGTGCAACAAGCCATTTGCCCCACATGGTCCTGAGAAGTTTTCTGAAAAGTTCCAACGCTTTACACCTTTCACTTTGGGAAAAGAGTTCAAGGAGGGTCACAGTTACTACTATATCTGTAAGTATGAATTCAAGTGAAGCAAGAAAACATTATCACAAAATTATTAACTTTGGGATGGGAAGCAATTCAGGCATAACAATTGGAAGCACTATTTTCTGAAAGGTAGAGGATAAGGAGTTGTGCATTTAAAAGACTTGGCAGGGAACGCAGCAGTGGAAAGGCTTAGGACAGGCATAAGAAATGGAAGACCTGGTAGGCCTTTGCATCTTTTTCTGCCTATAGACTGTTCTCTAATTCTTTTTATTTCTACAGTAGAAAATGGCACATTCTGTTTGCATATAAAGCGTTTTTTATAGTAGTTTCACATTTCACATTCTTACCAAATCTTAAAGCCACATTACTAATGTATCATAGGTTTATGTCCTCTCCAAATAAGACACGCATGCAAATGCAAGTCTTTTTACGATGATGATGATTGATGATCTCAGTGCAAAGTGTTGCAGGTTCAAGTACTGCTCCTAGCCTGTCAGACAGTCACAGAGTCAAAGTTAAAGCAGAGTAAATGTTAAGTGCCTGTTAAGGGAATGAGAGGGGCGTTTATCGGTCCCCAGTCACATAAGAAAGTTACCTTTCTAGTTGTGAGCAAGTGAGGCAGGGTGGGATCTAAGAACACAATACTTTATAGCAGCCATTGTGGGCATGTGTTACTAAACACACCACCAGTCTGTTCTTGGTAAGATGGCAGTTTAGAAATTGCCTAGTCCTAATTCTAGACAAATGGATCTATGTATAGAGAAGCAGTAATACAAAGTACTGAAAGATTAAAAGTCGGTGTTGCAGTCATGTTTTGTTTCCCCGTTCTTCCAACAGCTAAACCTATACATCGTCATGGAGAGAAGTGCCTGAAACTCAGAGTAGCAGTTCTAAGCAAGACAGGTGAGCATAATTGTTATTACATGATTCTTGTTGATGAATTGCTTTATCAAAATTTGTTCAACCAGGACAACATAGCAAGCATGTTTTTTATCATTTTTTTCTTGTTGTTCAAAGCTAACTGCAGCAGAAAAATGCAATTGATGCAATTGTTATCTGAATATACAATGTAATTCTATCTACTCCCAACATAAATACACACAAACATATGTTTCTGTCATGGTCTATATAGCAGGCAATTCCGCTGCTCCTTCACATTATACTTGTGTTTAAAATGTTTCTTTTATAGTGCATTGCATTTCATCTATACATTTCCAGGTACCTTAGGGACAGTATGGAGCAAATAAAAGCAGAACTACAATTGCCATTTCAAGCATGCAGTATGGTTCAAAACACGTGCAGGCGATTAAAATTTTCAAGGCTGCACTGGGGTTCAACACTATACTTAAATGGGAATTCTGAGATTTGATTTAGGTTTGTCTCTCAATATAAGCTGCAGTTTATTTCTTGGTAGTAATGCACATTCTTTCACCTAAAGCCAAAGGTCTTGTTAGTAAACACAAAGTTTGTACCATGCCAGCCTGCTTGCTAACTTTTGATAGTTTTGATTTCATCTTATACCAACTTTTTTTTTTCTTTTCTTATCACTGATAAACTTGCTTGACTGCCTCAGCCTGTATTTTGCTGTAGTACAGTGAGAGTCTTATTTCCACTCAGGAAGTCCTCTCTCCTTTGTCAAACACTTCTACAATACCCATAGCCGGCCTTAGGCATAGGCCAACTAGGCGGCCGCCTAGGGCGCCGCTGTAACAGGGGTGCTTTTCCAGTATGTATTTGGTGTAGGTAGACCAGGATGGGGGCACCAGATGGTGTGGTAGGGAGCACCGTGGAGCCCTTTTGCCTAGGTCACCACTTGACCTAAGGCCGCTCCTGACAATACCCTGCACATATCAACCTCCCTCCCCCTTTCCCCCATATGTACTGTAATGTTGTTTCACTTTGCTAAGCCTTCCCCAGCTGGAAACTAAGTTTGTCTGTCTGTCTATTGTCTATTTTATGTTTCTTTATTTACTTGTGACTTCCAGTTGTTTGTCTAGCAGTTATGCTCAGTCAGCTCCCATTTTCTCCATGATCTGTTGCTCTTTGTCTTGCAGTCATTACAAGCTTACTGTTCCATATAGTGGTATTTACCTCAGTGTTCCTAACCTCCACCCCACCCATTCTCATCGAACCGGCCCCCACTTAGCATGCCATTCACAACCATGTGCACAATGAATGGGCAGCTGATAGACCTTTTAGGCCAAGCGCTCTACATTTCACAGTATTTTCCAGTTAATGTGCAGAATTGCTAATAAGTACATATTGAATCACTTATCACAGTGCCACTATACATCTAGTTCTTGAATGAACCATGGGAAATACTGTTTCATGCAAGTTTTCAATGACTTCATCAAGGTCTCTGTGTAAATAATGCATTCAGCTGTTCTGTGACAGCATGCCAGTATACCAGAGACAGAAAATGTGTTTAACCAGTATTTAGGAGCCTTTGTAAGTATGCAGTAGTGCCTGGCTTTTTTTACATGGGGAGGGGTCTCTTTAGTCTTCACCTCACGTTAGACCGCTTCCGCAGCCGTAGAATGCAGCTGCTTGTTATGGATGCTACTGGAGACCTTTGTAACATATATATGACTACTCTGTCTGTGTTATGAAAGCTAGGACTCTGTAGTACCAGCATTCTTTTATAAAGAAATGGCTATGATGACAAGCAGCTGCCATGTGTTTGGTGAATTTAGCTTGACAAATTTATTTTTACGTGTTATTTCTTTGCCTTTGATTGCAGGGAATGTCCAACTGGCCAAAAGCAACTTTGCAATGGCTGGCCCAGGGAAAGTGCTTCACACTGTAAACATTTTCACAGATAGCATGGATTAGCCATAAAAGTATACAATATAACAGCAAGGTATACATGCATATAGTTTAATGAGTAATCACTATGTTGTGTACACTATACAGCATGTTAAACTTGAATCTTTCTATAAAACATTTTACAATCTTAGTTTGGCATTGTTGTAGAACAGTACCTACCCAGTCTGTTGGTGCAGAAGTGGGCGTGCCTTGTGTGATTGACATTCCAAATGGTTGTGATGTATGCAAATGATGCATGATTTACTGCCATGCAGATTTTGAAAGTGACATCATGCATACATTGCCCTTTTCCTCAGTGTAGTGTGATCCAAGAGATGGCATATTTAATTTGCAGGGGGGTTTGGGGGGGCACTGGGGAGGGCTTGCTCCACCTGCAAAAACGTAAAAAAAAATTACTTGGGAGTTGTAGTGCAGTTTCTTTAGCATTAGGTAATTGCAGTGTCCCCTCGAGCTAAAGTACTGAATGCAAGATGATTATTCATGTGGCTGTGAATATTAATTTGTAATTCGAACACGTCACAAGGTGTTGGGTGGTGGTTTAGCTGGACTTGCTACCATGCACCCTGGAAGGTACTGTTCTACAACATTACCTTTAATTTTAGTATATAGACAGTCGCAAATGAGCCATATGCATAATTTATCTAAATAGTTAAACTTCACTTCACTTGAGACCTGTAAGGAGATTGTCACAGTAAAACTTTGAATATCTTTATATTTGGGTCGACTGCATAAGGACAGGAAGGACTTGGTAAAGGGGTTTGTAAAAAGGCAGACAGCAGTTTTAATGTTCTTCTCACTGAGATTTTAAATTCTTTTTGAAGCTTTAAACAGAGTAGGAAAGGAGAGGCTTTACTTAAACTGTTTTGTTTTTGTCTTCTAGGTCGTGGACCCCATACAAATGTGCTTACTTCAAGGCCAAGGCTACAATCAGGTAAGATCAAATTTAAATTATATTAGTGCCAATAGCAATTATAGTTAGGACACAAACATGAGTGATTATGCAGGAAGTAAATGGACAACACATTTTTCCAAGACCAGAAGAGCATTGCTAGTCAGTAATTTCTGACAAGAGACCTTAGGTTTAAATGTCATTGCAGGTGAGACCCTAATGCATCATGCATAAGTAACCTAAATGCCTTGCTAAAATCAAGCTGCTTGCAAAATTGTGGGTCAGGAGGAATTTTCCACATAGAATGGCAATCAAGTTTAGGCACAGTTGTTTTTATGTATGTATGTATGTATGTAAATATATATATATATATATATATATATATATATATATATATATATATATATATATATATATATATATAGAGGCAAATTGAGGATGGCAAGCTGTGATCTACGATGTTGGCTGGATGTATCCAGAAAGGCCTTGCAAGATAACTGCTTTCAAGAAGGTTTGGTGAGGGTTATCTGGTGCTGCTCCACGATACAGATAATATGCTTTACATTTAAGGACTGTGTCCACCAAAGTGCAGTTTGGTGGAAGGGCACATTTTCTTAGTTTGAGAAATAACCATTAAAATTCTAAATTTGCTACAAGTGTGGGATGTCCCTTTTAATCATGTCTTGTATCTCTATTTAATGTAAGTCGTATATCATTAGCATTTCAGATGTGATAGGTCCAGTGGATTTGATAGACTGTCCCTTCATGCATAACGGATTGTCTCACTCACTGCTGTAATAAAACCTTCTGTCATCACTATAAACCTTCTGTCATCACTATATGCAAAGCTTATCTGCTGCCCCTTCTAAATCTCTTATGACATGTTGGAGAACAAGCTCTTGTGAAGAGCAGGGTAAAGTTCACTGAATAATGGGAAGTGGGGGCAAACCTCTAACATGGAACTTAAGTAAAATGTTGTATCTTCTTTATACCATTTTCCAAATTGTCATAGCTGAGAAATGATGATTAAAGAATGAGGTTGAGTAAATCTTCTTCTTCCTTCGACTGCTCCAGTCAGGGGTCGCCACAGCAGATCAAATGTTTCCATTTATTCCTGTCCTCTGCATCTTGCTCTGTCACACCAACCACCTGCATGTCCTCTCTCACCACATCCATAAATCTTATCTTAGGCCTTCCTCTTTTCCTGTTACCCGGCAGCTTCATCCTTAGCAGCTTTTTCCCATTATACTCAGCATCCCTCCTCAGCACATCCAAACCAATGCAATCTTGCCTCTCTGGCTTTGTCTCCAAACCTTCCAACATGGGCTGACCCTCTAATATACTTATTCCTAATCCTGTCCATCCTCTCTCGTCACACCCAGTGCAAATCTTAACATCTTCAACTCCACCACATCAAGCTCTGACTCCTGCCTTTTTGTCAATGCCACTGTCTCCAACCCATATAACATAGCTGGTCTAACTACCCTCTTGTAGACCTTCCCTTTTATTCTTACTGGTACTCGTCTGTCACAAATCACTCCTGACACTCTTCTCCACCCACTCCATCCTGCCTGTACTCTCTTCTTCACCTCTCTTCCACACTCACCGTTACTCTGAACTGTTGATTCCAAGTATTTAAACTCATCCACCTTTGCCACCTTTACTCCCTGCATCCTCACCATTCCTCTATCCTCTCTCTCATTCACACACATATATTCTGTCTTAGTCCTGCTGACCTTCATTCCTCTTCTCTCTATAGCATATCTCCACCTCTCCAGGGACTCCTCCACCTGTTCCCTACTCTCACAACAGATCACAATGTCATCTGCAAACATCATAGTCCACGGGGACTCCTGTCTGATCTTGTCTGTCAACCTCTCTCTCATTCACACACATATATTCTGTCTTAGTCCTGCTGACCTTCATTCCTCTTCTCTCTATAGCATATCTCCACCTCTCCAGGGACTCCTCCACCTGTTCCCTACTCTCACAACAGATCACAATGTCATCTGCAAACATCATAGTCCACGGGGACTCCTGTCTGATCTTGTCTGTCAACCTGTCCATCACCATTACAAATAAGAAAGGGCTCAGAGCTGAACCTTGATGTAATCACATCTCCACCTTAAACGCATCCGTCACTCCCACCGCAGACCTCACCGCTGTCACACTACACTTGTACATATCCTGTACCACTCTTACATACTTCTCTGACACTCCCGACTTCCTCGTACAATACCACAACTCCTCTCTAGGCACTCCTGTCATATGCTTTCTCTAAATCCACAAAGACACAATGCAACTCCTTCTGACCTTCAATGTACTTCTGCATCAACACTCTCGCAAACATCGCATCTGTAGTGCTCTTTCCTGGCATGAAACCATACTGCTGATCACTAATCCTCACCTCCCTTCTTAACCTAGCTTCCACTACTCTTTCCCATAACTTCATGCTGTGACTTATCAGTTTAATCCCTCTGTAGTTACTACAGCTCTGCACATCACCCTTATTCTTAAAAATAGGTACCAAAACACTTTTTCTCCATTCCTCAGGCATCCTGTCACTTTCCAAGATTTCATTAAACAATCTAGTTAAAAACTCCACTGCCATTTCGCCTAAACCACCTCCAAGCTTCCACAGGTATGTCATCTGGACCAACAGCCTTTCCGTTCTTCATCCTCTTCATAGCTATCCTTACCTCCTCCTTGCTAATCCACTGCTCTTCATGAGTCACTATCCGCACATCATCCAACCTTCTCTCCCTCTCATCCTCTTCATTCATCAGCCCCTCAAAGTACTCTTTCCATCTGCTCAACAAACTCTCCTCGCTTGTGAGTACGTTTCCCTCATTATCCTTTATCACCTGCTGCACATCTTTACTAGCTTGGTCCCTCTGTCTAGCCAATTGGTACAGGTCCCTTTCTCCCTCCTTAGTGTCCAACCTTTCATACAACTCTTCATATGCCTTATCCTTAGCCTTTGTCACCTCTCTCTTTGCCATGCACCTCATCTCCTTATACTCCTGTTTACTTTCTTCATCTCTCTGACAATCCCACTTCTTCGCCAACCTCTTTCTCTGTAAACTCTCCTGTACTTCTTCATTCCACCACCAGGTCTCCTTGTCCTCCTTTCTCTTTCCAGATGTCACACCAAGCACCTTTCTAGCCTTCTCTCTTACTAGCTCTGCAGTAGTTACCCAGCTATTCGGTAACCCTTGACTGCCACCCAGTGCCTGTCTTAACTCTTCCCTGAATATCACCTCACAATTACCATTTTTCAATTTCCACCATTTGATCCTTGGTGCTGCCCTCACACTCATCCTCCTCTTCTTGATCACCAATGTCATCCTACAAACCACCATCCTATGCTGCCTAACTACATTTTCCCCGGTCGCCACTTTACAGTCTCCACTCTCCTTCAAACTGGCCCTCCTACATAAGATATAATCCACCTGTGTGCATCTTCCTCCACTCTTGTATGTCACCCTATGCTCCTCCCTCTTGTTAAAATACGTATTCGACACAGCCATGTCCATCTTTTTCGCAAAATCCACTACCATCTGACCTTCTGCATTCCTTTGCTTAACACCATACCTACCCATCACTTCCTCATCCCCTCTGTTCCCTTCACCAACATGCCCTTTGAAATCTGCTCCAATCACTAGTCTCTCACCCTTGGGTAGTCATCACCACTTCATCCAACTGACTCCAAAATTTTTCTTTCTCATCCATCGCACACCCAACTTGTGGAGCATATGCACTAACAACATTCATCATTACACCATCAATTTCCAGCTTCATAAACATCACTCTATCTGACACTCTTTTCACCTCCAAAACACTCTTGGCATACTGTTCCTTCAGGATAATGCCTACGCCATTTCTCCTCCCATCCACACCATGATAAAACAGTTTGAACCCACCTCCGATACACCTAGCCTTGCTCCCCTTCCATCTGGTCTCTTGCACACACAATATACCAACCTTCCTTCAGTCCATCATATCAGCTAGCTCTCTCCCTATACCAGTCATACTGCCAACATTCAAAGTTCTGACTCTCACTTTCACAGTCCTAGCCTTTACATGCCTTTGGCCATGCCTTCCGTGTCTTCTCCTCCTTCGGCCAACAGTAGCCCAATTTCTGCCAGCACCCTGTTGGCCAACAGTACTGGTGGCGGTCATTGTTAACCCGGGCCTCGACCGATCCGGTATGTATATGTGTACTTTTGTCTGCATGTATGATTTGGCAAAATGTTACGCCGAATGCTCTTCCTGACGCAACCCTCCCCATTTATCCGGGCTTGGGACCAGCACAAAGAAATGCACTGGCTTGTGCATCCCCAGTGTCTGGGTTAATGAGGTTGACTAAATAATAAAGAAAAATCCTGACCCAACTTTCAATGTAGCTGTTGTGTTTTTGCTAAGAATTTTGCCTAGACTGCTTATGCTTCTTAACAGGCTTTAAAATCTTCTGTCTGCTTTCTGTGCATGTAAATATAAGGAAAAAGATACAATATTAATAATTTTCTGTTTCTATTTTGTATTTTTTTTTATAGACTATCCATCTGACGGACAACCTGATACCTTAAAAAGTGTCGGAGGTTCAGCATCATCATTTTCATCTCTGTCTGTCACTATAATCTTACTGTCCCTTCTAACAGTGATATTACAAGGAGTCCCTGTTTGATAATACCTTTAATTCTGGTGGCACAGTGGAGATAAGACAGCCATCACGTGAAATGCTAAGACACCTGCAGGGCTAGAAAGCCATCTATGCAACAAGTGCACTATGTAGCAACAATTCAGAAGCTTTGAGACAGTCAGCATTCACCAAACCAATCAAAGCAAAACTGAGAAAAAAGAAGCCACCAGACCCTGAGACCTGGTAACCAAAGTGGAACTGGATAAGAAAAAGCCAAACAATACCTTCAGAACTGTGACCAAAGAACTTCTACAATTGTTTGCACTTTCTAGCCTGTTGCTGTGGCAACGAGGAATGCTTCATCAATCACAGAATTGAAGCAGCGGGTGTCTGCAGAACACTGAATACTAAGGGAATGGCGTGCCCTTGCAGAACACTGAATACTAAGGGAATGGCGTGCCCTTGCAGAACACTGAATACTAAGGGAATGGCGTGCCCTTGCAGAACACTGAATACTAAGGGAATGGCGTGCCCTTGCAGAACACTGAATACTAAGGGAATGGCGTGCCCTTGTGATCATTGCACTGAAGGAGATGGGCTGGTCATTCAAAGCTGCCTTGCAGGCAAAGGCAAAAGTGTGTTGGTGCCCTTCTGTAGAACTTTACATCTCAGTATTTTGTTTCCTTGTTTTAGGATGCCGGCATCCTTTTCACAAGAAAAGCTATAATGTATGAACTAAATGTACAGTAAAAAATGTAAATACAAGAGCCATAATTTAAGAAATTTATGTAGCAGAGTATATGAACACTAACTATACTGAGAAAGACAAAGGTCTGTCTTTGCACAGGAAACTAAACAGGGAGTCTGAAATGCTGTCAAATTGTGCCATACATTCACAGCCTTTGGCCAAACTTAGCAAAAATTCATACGAAAAGCAAGATAGCTGAATTCCGGTGCTAATTTTAACTGGTTATTTTGTACAGTAGTATTCCTCCACTAAGCCTTTTTGGTGCTCAAACAAAGCTGTTCTGCCAAATAATAGTACCAGAGCTGGCAAATTTCAGATGTCTCACAGATGTCAGCACTGGCTACATTTGAAAAAAGTAGGCTTTATTAGGTCTTTAACTTAAAGTGGATAGAAGATTTACTGTTTTTCTCCCCTCAGTATGTTTAACAGGCATCTTTTCCTTCTGCATGTACTATGTGTAGGAGATATTGTGTGCCAGTGAGCATTTAGTCAAGACAGTATTACTTCCATGTGGCCACTCTATATCAGTGGCAAAAGAACTAGCCAAGCCCTTTGAATGTAACTTGGATGTACCTATATGATCATGTCTTTGTCATACTACAACCATTTCTCAACCCACTGGGGTCACCAGACTTTTTGTAAACACAGAAAGAAATGCAGCCCCTACATTTTTACACACTGTATGATAGTCTTCTGTTTTTTTTTTGTTTTGTTTTTTATTCAAAATTTCCTTTTAACAGTAAAATGACAATCACATTGCATTTAAGTTAAGGATCTTTATTTAAGTATTTAAAATCCAAAAGATGGTGAATGTCATGTAGGATAAGGATACAGAGAGTATCTTAATGCAGAAGATGCCCACAGTAAGGAAAAACCTCACATGAGAAATTCTAAAAATCAGTAGATATGTAACTACCAAACTGGTGACCTTTCGTTTTCTGTTTACATTTCTTGTTAATACTGTAACTAAATGTTGTCATTAGACTGAATCCTGTTTATTTGCTGTGTAAATGAAGACATGTTATCTGGACAAAACTGGATTTTTATATCTAGTCTGCACATAGGTTGCGTTTCAATGTAGCACTGAGGCAGCTGGGGACTTGAGAGTGGGGAAAAGGTGTTTTATGTGTGACATCCTGCTAATGTCACTCATTAGTACATCTCCCCCTTAAGCTTTAAATAATCACCTGACATTCTTTTATTTTTATACTTTATTGCTCCACATGTGCCCTCTTGGTCTTTTGTGGCCTAACTGAAAAACTGCTCCTAAACTGCATGGTTTGTCAAACCTTTTAAAGAGCTGAGGCTGCAGTCAACTGAATTGTGAGGGGTAAAATGTTAGGCAGGATGTCTTCATTGATGTTTATCTTGTCATGAACAAGTAAAAAAATCTATGTTAAAACTTGTGCAAAAACAATATAAGACTGTATATTACTCCTACCGGGGCTATAAGTAACAAGATAGTAAACCTTTTCACTGTTCTTATTTTTGCGAAAAAATATTTTTCCTAACGAACACTATGCTTTGCACCTCAGAAAAAGGTTTACTGTGGCTAATGATAGAGAAGTAGAGTTTTTAATAACTTTACTGATTTATAACCACACCCATTACGGCTTTTCTTTAGCCTCTTTGCTTAAACAGTCAGTAAATTACCCCAATTGTCCTCATTGCTGGTATAACATTATTTCTCGGGTACTGAATTAAAGTTATCATCACGTATGTGCACATATCAAAGTTAGTTTTTCTTTGAAAATGGTTAGCGTAATCCTTGCCAAAAATTTCTACTTGGAATCTGGATTCCAGATAATCATTTATGTGATTCTGCTTTTAATAATTATCCATTTTATAAAGTGTGGTAGTATGTTTCATGCTGTGCAGTCACTGAAACACTTAATTCTAAGATGGCTGTCTGTCTAGCAATGTAGCATAATCGACCTGGGTTATCTTTCTTTTACACAATTGTTCATGCTGCCACTTATGAAAATCGGTAGAGGCATTAAATGTATGCAGATGTGGTAAAGTTTGCCAGTTTTGCACACTCATGCAGCAGTTTAGGTAAACAACATTAATAAAAACTGACAACACCTGGCATACCTGTCCTCTTTTGCATAATCTATTGTGTTGCTAGTGTTTTGAAGGCTTAAGAACAGTGACATGCATTCACACTTCTTTAAAGCTTGTACACTATATGAATTAGATCAGATTTGATCAATTTTAAGTTTCTGTTCTTTATATTGTTTTTGAAAGAAAAATATAGGGCTCTTGACCTTTTCATCTTGCCACTGTTAAGCAACCGAAATTATTTAAGGGAACCTCTTTGTACTCAATTTTAAATCCATCTTATTTAGTGCCAAAAGATCCCATGTTCCACAAATTTGCATCTGAGCCATGAAGAATCCCTTCATCATGCCCTGTTCACTTCCAACCCCACAAGTGAAAAGAGATGCACTTTTGCAAGTGCCTACATGTGTATTTAGTTAAGAATTAAAACAGATGGAAGAAGAAGGTAGGCATTAGTGTTATGGTCCTGTTACCTGGCCAAGGGAGCTTCCATTCCAATAGCTGGTGTCCACTGTTATGACTGCAGCCCCATGGTCTCTTTTTAACTGCTGTTTAAAATGCCATGTGCTTGTTTAAGCTTATGACAATCTTAGTAAGTGTACTGAACCCTCCTTTCCCCAAGCTGTTGTGCCTGTTAAATGCCCTGTTTGGCAGGTACATTATTATGAATGTTTTCATGTAATTAAGAGTAATGTAAATATATGTACATAAAACTGTGCTATGTAAATAAAACTGTAAAAAGGGATTTTTTTATAACAAACCATTCTTAATAAATAAATATTGAAATATACATGGGTGTTTTCTGCTTTGTTTATTCTTGAGAGTCTTCGCTGAAGGAAGGAAATGGTCAATACAGTACAGAGTAAATTACTACCCACATTGTTCTCAAAGTGCTGAGGTTGAGTCAGATGTCTTGTCTAAAGTAAATACCAAGGAAGCACAATGACAGAATGAATATTAAACCACTATGTAGCGGAGTTTCTATGTGTGTGTGTACAACAGTTTTAAATGGCAGAATGTTTGTGTACGTCTGCATGCGTGCATGAAATTACCATCCTGTATGGTTGATTGCTCTGAACAACTACACAACCTCTTCCTCCTCTTCCTCTTCCTCTGCTACTTAATCCCATAGCAAAAATCTTTCTGGTTGAGCAACATGTGGCTTTTACAAAACTACTGTATGCAGTAAGGTGAGACAGGGCAGTGGTGGGGTAATGTAAATGGTCAAATGGAACCCAGAAAGCTATTAAAATGTGGTCCGTGCACCATACCCAGTGGACGCAAAGCAGTGAGGTTTCTATGGAGGTATACCATTTCATGTTTTTAGCCTGAGGTCTAAGTACAGTATATATCTTTACATATAGTTAATGTATATGGTTCTGAAGTCCTAATGTAGGCAGAGTATTTTATCTGCCTTCCTATTTATCCTTATTCTGTACAAATTTCTGGGTGGAAAAGTAATAGCGGTTTATACAAGGATAAGGTACTACATTTTTAAGTCCACGAAGTACCTTGCATAAACAACCATATGGGATGTGTTTGCCTCACAGACACGAGGTACAAGGTTTGATTTTTCACCTTTAAAATGGAAAATGGCTAGGCTTAAAGTGGCCTGCAAAGGAAGTTATCCTAGTACTTGCCTATGAACTGTGAACAGAAAGTGCTCCTATTCTTGACTATCTGCAATCTTTTTTAAAGCCATTACTCATACTGGTGGTAACAAGTAAAGAGGTGGATGACAGGTACAAATTGTGTGTTTGGATATTACATTTTTATCAGCATAATGCTAGTCATAAAAACTGAAGCAGTACTGCAAAAATAAATGTAGTTGTCTGTACAAGTTAAGTATGTTTTCCAACTGCGCCAATAAGGCAGTATGAATTTCTGTACACAAGGGCGGGGACATGTTCTCACGTGGAAAAATTTAAAATTATAAGCAATAGTCACTGGTATACAGAATTTTCTTTGCAATTGTATACATGGAGGTGGTTGAACATTTCTCCTTTTTTTAATTTCTTGTCAATTAAGGAAACACTATTTTACTTCTAAATGCTGTGTACTTAAACTGAATAGCTTATAATATTAATTGTAGTATTCATTTACTTGGACAAAGTAGTACAACTAAAATTCAGTATATGTATACAGCTACATACAATTGGTGTAGTAATTTTTTGTATTTTCATTTCCCTTTAAAGTACATTGAAGTGGAAATTACTTTTGTATTTGTTTATGCTATAAAGTCTTTATTTCTAGCATGTGTTCAGAGTGGGAAAAACATCTGCCAAAAAGGATAGGACAATTCTGCAGAGTTCTGATGGATATCCAAATTTTTTATGTGACGTTTGGTGGTGGTGGTGGTTCCCACTGAGAGGTGTAACTTTCAGTATATTGTAAGTTCTAGTACAGGCAGTTAAACCCCTCAGTTAAATGTTTTTCTTCATTGTAGGTAAGCATGCTGCCCACTCAAATAGCACAGCTGCATAAGTGTAAATTCAAAATCCTACTTTAAAAAAATTGTGCACTATAGTTTCCATAATCAAAAACGGAAGTGCAATACAGAAAGCAATTAGAATGTAATCTCCATTGTGCCAGTTCACTAGTGGAGCCAGGTGGGGAGGATAGGTGAAGTGGCCCGAAGCTTGTTCCATTTCTTGCAGTTGGTATGGTGTATGTTTCAAAAGTATGGGGAAACTTTGCCACACAACTGATGCCCTAGGGCTTGAGGTGTTCTGTGATAAGTCTCCCTGAAATTCAAGATATGCATAGGTGCATTAAGAAAAAGCAGATACAGTGGTGTGCTGACTCAGTAATGGCATTGCTGCACGTGTAGAGAATGTCTTGAGAGAGAAGAGGTCCCCCTCAGCAGACTGACAAGAGACATTAGGACCTCACCACAAGCAGTTAGACCAGCATAGTTAAATCATATGAAGACAGGAGCATTCAAATGGCATCTGATGATAGAAGAGAGATGGCCAGATGATTTGGTGTGGGTGTGGGCCAGCTTTCAAATTATTTTAAATTCTCTATGATTGACCCTAATTTTATCCTATAAAATGTTTCCAATCTGTCACCATGGCAAGGTACTACAACCTCTACAAAGGTTTCACAAAACTGACCTTCTGTGGTTTTCAAAACTGGAAAATACCATAAAAGCAGTCTTCCTTCCATGACAAGTATTTCAATTCAGCAGTCCAGTAGGCGAGGTTAAGGCCAGTTGTAGTTTAAGTTTCTCCAACACAAAATTGAGGGGAGTAGCCATCCGTGTAACGCTAACATTTTGAACTTGGGAAATGTGAGGATAAGATGATCCAAATCCAAATTCCACTCCACGTCTTTTGTTACTCTAGGAACAGGCCCCTTTTTTAAAAATAGCTTTCTGCGAGAATAAACAGGGAATGGCTCGGCTCTGCCCTTTCTGGATGAAAAGTAATGCCTGCTTGTGTTTTCGTAGAGCTTGTGTGTGAGGAATGTCTGGTAGAGGGGAATGTGGTATGGAAATAAAAGGTATAGTGTATGGTGAATGAAAACCTGTAGCCGATATCCACACCCATCTGTCTTGTTTCTCTAAATCAATTAAGCTCAATTTCAGGTTGCTGCTGCCAGCCTTCCAGAGAAGATTGGGCTCCAAAGGGAAAAGGGGCAGCTGACTTAGAAGGACTGACTGCTCCTCACTCACCCCTCGACCCTGGCAGGTGAAGGGCAGGTGCCTGCCCTAAACCTTTCTGAGCCTAAGAACCGAGCTCACGCCCTCCACCCCTCCCACCTACCCTAGATAATAAATCATAAGGATATGTCCACTTAGTAGGCCAATTCTACTAAACTGGAGGCTGAACCTGCAAAAATCTTTTTAACAGTCTGCATAGACTTCTTGTCCATCTACTGACATTGAACACAGTCTCAGCCAAATTCTGATCCTCAACCGCGCTAGAAGAAGAGAACCAGACAGCCACCACCCACAAGAGGCCTGTACAGCAAGCATCAAATTGCAAAGAGAATGCTTACACACCTTCCTGTCAGAGAAAATCCTGCTAAAACCTGCAACTACACTCCTTCCGCCAGAGCATCCACCTTAGATAGACCAATTGAATTGTGAGATAATTTTGGTATTTTTTAACATGTGGGAACTGCAATTCAAAGCCCTCATGGCTAAAGAAAGTATACACCAAGCCCAATGCAGCTCTAATTTACAAGCGATGGAAGTGGCTACTATTATGTGAGCCAACCTTGATGAAATTAGATTCCCAGTATCCTGAATGCAGTTTGTTTGTAGTTTACCTGATGGGATAAATGCTTTACAGGAAAAGCTGGAAGTTAAAATGAAAACAAAACACTGTTGTACTATGAAAGTAACCAGTTAAGTGACCACTTTTATTTACAAAGACAAAGACTTGGCGCTGGAAGTTATCCCACTGTTATGAGCCAGCCTGAACCTTCTCTGTGAAAAATGCCTCAGTCAGACATCTCTCCTCATTCCTACATCTGTACTTTGTTACTGAAAGATGTTTGAAACCATGGGGAGGCAAGTTAACACTGACTTGACAAACAGTTTCATGGGAGAAATTTTTTTTATTTATTAATTTTGTTTTGTTTACTGGGAAAGTCCAGCTAGGCATAAGGCCAAGGGAGAAAAGCTCCATACAAATATGAAGAACAATACATTCTGCTGTCATATTTTATGCAAGTACTATATGCAGAACCGTGGAATAACTTGCATATATTTGTGTGTGTGTGTGTGTGTGTGTGTGTGTGTGTGTGTGTGTGTGTGTGTGTGTGTGTGTGTGTGTGTGTGTGTGTGTAGGCTGTGGAATCCAGCAACAGCTCTGTCCATTAGAGGTACAAGGTATGTTCATAACTCATTAGTACAAGGCTCTATAGGCTGTATTAAACAGTCAGTGTTGGTGCTCATAGGACTGTACGTTAAATTACTGCACTGCTGTTTCTTTCAAAAGGCCAGGGCCGCCACTTGCAACATACTTCTGTTTGTGCTAAATAGTTATAACTGTAACACAAGGGCACTAACCATGTTAAATTCCATGCTGTTCTATCTGCTCCAAGATGAAATCTCCCAACACTGCTTCATTAATTTGTTTGCACTTTGCAGTTTTGTGAACATTAATCACACACTGATGTGCTATATGTTTACTTTGAACATTATCTTACTTAAAGAATGACTGTGTAGTCTATCTTGTCTGAACCTGCCGATCCATTTACGTCCTTAGTCCAGAACAAATCTTTCGTGCAAGGGTACATTTTAAGAGAGTACATTAGGTCACATGGATTATGCAGTTCATCTGTGATTGATGGGAGCATGTCTGTACAGAATATTTGGTGGGAACGGCACAAAGAAGTGCTCATCCTACTATAATCTGAAATTTAAACAAGCACTTTTTAGTATGCATATACTAATACAGGATAAGCACATTACGTTTTTTTTTATTATAGAGCAAGCTTTCATAATGAAGAAACTTCACTCCTGAAACATCATTGAGGAAAACACATCCTCTAGCACTGTGGAGGTCATAGTTTGAGGTACGGCACTGCTTCAGATTAGTGCTCTGCTCTTATAAAATGACCGATTTTTACCAAAACAGTGGCTGAAGTTAAGGGTGAAGACAGACTGGCCAGAGTATTAGTAACTTAGTTCAGTAATCCACCAAAATTACTTAAATGTAAAATAACTGAAAGTAAAATTTTGCAGGGAAATTTCTCCCTCGTTTTCTTGCATATGCATCCTTGAAAGATTTATTATAGCTGGCCACTGATCTGAGCATGTTATAAACTTGGATTTGCTTTGTATTCTGTAGGAGAATGTTCGTTTTCATTACAGAAAAGCAAAATTACTTAGTGTACTGCTTTTCAGTACTGAGTGGGAGGACTGCCATTCATTTTGTTCAACCAACGTACAACTTCTGAAAACAAAGTGCAAGGAATGAAGATAGTACCAAAGAACTTTATATAGCTGGATCCAAACAGTGTGCCAAAAATGCCGCATAAAGCACTCCTTATTTTATGCTGCAAATTGTGTTTTCTTTCTCAGAACAGTGCATAAAACCAGAAAATAAACTCCTAGGTGGTGTTTTCCTTAATTATCAGTCTTCATACTTTTAAAGCAATTTCTCTCCTTCATCCTGATGTTCCACATGGTTCACCTTGTACATATCTTGGCTCTACAAAACATGTACCAAACAAACATATAGTGGCATCCATTGTCTTCCATTCATCACTGTATGTAACATTCAGATTCATATAAAGTACTGACTGAATATGATTTGGGATTACTTTATTCTTCTCTCATCTGTCTTATATGAGCTGAATGATGTTGGACACATACAGTGGATTCATGAATCTCAGCTATCTGACATAGAAAGAGTAGTCACTAATCCATTCCACTGTATGTTATTCCTTTCAGTTCACTTAGAGAGGCAACTATCACACAGTGGGATGGGAGTTGCCTTTCGACACCTCCTTGTGACAAGAGAGCTATGATATGCCGTACCTTAGGGTTTATGCCTGTACAACTCCACACAAATGAATGCTAACCAGTACGCAGTGTACATTGCTATTCACAGCAGTCAATTTTCCTGCACAAAATGCTGTGATCCATTGTATAGCAGGATGCATTTAGTTGTTATGTATTGAGAGGTTATAGGGTGTGTGGTTCTTGGCTCATACCTCTCAACTGTACAAATTTTCACAGAATGTCCAGATTTTTGGCACATATTTTTGGTCCGTTTTTCATAAAAGTTGTAGTTTTCTAGCAAATTAGTGGGAAATCATTAAAGATTGAAGTTGGAAAATAATGACAGACATTTAAGTTTCAGACTTTATACCCTTCAGAAAATTACTGCTAATGCAAAACATGTTATTCTATCAACTTCCTAAGTTTGTAAGAGCAATATTTAAAAAAAGTCCCAGTTTTTGGTCCTTTGTTATTTATGGCTTTGTCCAGATTTCTTGCTCTAAAAGGTTGAGAGGTATGACTTGGCTTTGCTTCACAAAATTGACAGTGTCTTACAGTACACTTACAGGATTTATGAATTATTGACTATTTCGTATAGGGAGCTTACTGTGACATGCTGTATTCAAAGACACGTGCCCTTTAGCTGTTCCACACTGGCATGTCTTGGAAGGACAATACACAAAGTGATGGAAATCATTGGTAATGTAGTAGCAATCTGCTTGTTCACATGCGCACAGTCTCTGACGTACTGGCTGGCACTAAGAGTTTATGAAAACAGTAATCTAATGGTTACAGGTCTAATTTCCTGAGCTGATTTGAAGAAAAAATGTTTTAAAATAATGTTTACATTCTAAGGCTTGTAAGACTATCATATCCCAAGGACTCACATTTCAAAATGGAATTATTCATCTTTATGATATACAAAGGAATCTGATCTCTGTCCATGAAAAAACAACTCAAGACATTCCTGACTAAACCTATATTGGAAAGTCATTCATATTTCTGGAGTGGGATAGCTACATTTGTGCCTGTTTCCAATTTGGTGAAAAGAAAATAAAGTGACATCAGAAAGTACAGTCTTGTAGATAAATGAATTTTAAAGATTAAGATGCAAGAGGCTCATTATAGACCTTTTAGACTTTGTTGAACTAGAGAAGGAATAAATACACTATAGAAGGCATTATTATTATTTGCTTTTCATTTTACTTCCGCGGTGGTGCAGCGGTAGCATTGTTGCCTCACAGCAAGAGGTTCTCCTGTTCGATTCTCGGCTGGAGTGCGGGGAGTGCCCTCTGTGTGGAGTCTGCATGTCCTCCCCACGGTTGGGTGGGCTTTCGAAAGACATGCGTAAATGGGCGTGCCTTCGTTGAAGGTTGAACGTCGAGCTGGCACCTCGGCATTCGTGAAAATCTACTGCCAATCATTAGCGGACCGGAGTTCCGCTGTGGGGTCCTTAACCGGGAAAAGCCGAAAGACAACAACAACTTGCATTTCATTTTATTTTTTATTATGATTACAAATCAAAATAAGTTATTAGGTCTGATCTGCAGTTACATTGTCAGTACATTTTAGTTAACTATACTCTTTGATGTTTTTCCTAAAGCTTTTTTTTAATTAACATATAATTGTGAATACAGTAATGCTATTGAAAGTGTTGATCTTCTGTGAGTTATTGCTTGAAAGCACTATGGGACTTCAAAGATTACATATAAACTATGCTGAGTGCTTATGTGTATATGCTGCATCACTTTACCCCAGAAAGCAGTGTATGAATCTTGCATGTGAATGTGTACAGGTGACACAGTGATGCACTGGTTAGTTTTGTTGTTGCACAGGACTTTCTTCTCTAGTTTAGTTCCTGGTTGGGGAGACTTTTTCCCCTATCCCAAAGGACACATCAGTAGATAAACTAGTAATCCACTACATTACGCGTGTGTGTGTGTGTCTGTCTGCGTGTGTGCATGCACGCGTGTATGCATGTGTGCACATGCATATGCACGCATGTGTGTGTGTGCATATATACATATGTGGTGGGCTTATGAAATGGACTAGCATTCCTTCCTGAATTGTTTTCCTGCCTTACAAACTTCAGTACCAGCGTAACGTCTGGCTTCTCTGAGACTCTGAACAAGACAATGCTGTTGTTAGAAAATGAATGAGTAAATGTGGATGCATTATGGTGGAGCTTCTGGAGCTCATGGAAGTGGTGGAGGTCATAGACTACTTCATGACTTGAGGCTGGTAACCGAATCAACCTAAAAGAGATAAAGGATTTACCCTATTTCTGTGCAGGATTCTGTAGGGAAGAAAAAGGAAAAGCAGAGCTGCACAGAAAGGCAAACAAGTTGTCTGTCAAGTTAGGGTACACATTTTTAGTTGGAATTAATGCATATATTTCAGGAAAGACCTATAGGATGATCTAGTGCACTGAAAATAGAACTAGAAAAAAATGTTGCATTTAAGTCAAAATATGTAAAGCTGAGTAAGGTATACAGGAAGGAGTCCACTGTTAAAAAGCTGCCTGCATTTTTGAGATGTTTGTTGGTATGACCTTTCTCTATTGACTTTTCTCATGTATTGTAAACCAACCTTAAAGACAGGATAAAGGCAGTCACACAAGATGCCACTAATGTGTGTGTGTGCATGCATATGTGTGTGTGTGTACATGCCCATGTTTGAGGGTCCCTAGGTTGTGGAATCACAAACAGTACAAATAGTCTTTTGCACTCCGATGAGACATAAAAAAATGTACTCAGGCAAAGATTGCCAAGTTTGGAAATGTGCATGTTTGTATCTTGCCTACTTTCACTGGGTTCACAGACCGGAAGTTTGAGAACAGCACCGCATGCATATAACACCTTTCAGCTGTCAAGAGAGAAAAAGTGTTGAAACGTAATACATAGGGGGATTCAAATATCTTAAATGTCACAGCACAAAGAAGAGCTGCTTTTCTTTGTAACTGAGCTGTCTGTTTCATATTATACCGCAGCATTCACACATTTAAGGTCTCCTGCATGGAAACCATATCGCCATACAGAGTACAAAGGGTTCACATCTCTCATCTGACCTTTATGGACAATGTGTTATCACTGTGCGTACAATGGAATTCAAAACATGTACCTGTCAACTAGAGAAAAGGTAATACAACACAGTCAGATAAAATGTAAATCACTCAGCTCCCCTGTATCGAGAAAGTTTTTACACAATGTACAGCAGGTGGCATACCTCTCAGTTGTACCCAAGGAGAAAATGCTGTCCTAGAAAAATGCCATGGAATTCATAGTTTTAGGTTGTCTCACATGCAGAAAGGGCTATTACATGATGCATGTTTGAACCTTACCCATGGTGACAGCACTGTCTTAAAACGTACACAAGGAATTTACATCACTTAACTGTTTGACATGCACAACTGCTGTCTCAAGTTATAATGTGGGATTCATAGCTTTTAACTTTCAGACATTGGAAAGATAGACAGCTGTCACAGGATGCAAATCTTTGCTAGAAATTACCATTGTCACAGTAACCACAGCAAGACACACATAGAGAAAAGTCATATTCCCTGATCCATTTATCTATACGTTCCAACAAATTGTTTAATTATGGGTGAACTAGTCAGTATTCTTCCTTATACGATTGTCTTTGGCACAGGTCATGACTGAAAAGGATATTGCCTGGTTCAGCCTTCCTGCCTGGTAAAGAAACAATTACAATACGTAATAACAACAACTGGAAAACATGTAGAACACTCTGTCACAGTACAGCAGAATTCCTACCACATGAAACAGGGCCTGCAAACAGTATACAGATGAATGCATACTTCACTGCTACCCCATGCAGAAAATGAGGTCACACAGTGTATAATGGGCTTAATATTCCATCTTTCTTCCCACAAGGAAAAAGCTCTGCTTCAGAACATACAAAGCATTGCATTTATTTGGATGTTGTATATAGACAGGGTAGTGTTGTATGACTAAATTGCAGCTGCTGCACTGGAAATGAAACTGTCAGACAGTGGAATGTGATGCACAGCTCCTCTCTTACCCGGACAATTGGTGCTGGTAGGCAACATGTTGCTGCTCTATGTAGAAAGCGCATCATTATAATATAATGCATCTCTCTCGGGCATTATCTATTTATTTATTATTTATGTTATATTTTGTAAACTGGGTTAACCTTACTGGGACTGGCCCATCTTCTGAAGGGGACCTGTCAGAGAAGATCCCCTAGGCAATACTTAAACATAATGTACAGAAGAATGAAGTAAAGCAGCAATAGCATTCACAATGTATAGAAAATTCAGCTATGTGCACGAATATTATAGATGGCTGCAGTACAGCTAAGCAAAGAGCAACTGGAAAGAAATAGTGCAATCTGTATGAAAAAGAACTTTCAATAAGAAAATGTATTGTAATTGTAATTAGAACAGCTGTAGGCTAGGTTAGTGAACGCTGAATGCTTAGGCTTATAAAACTATATGAAATTGGTCATTGCCTTGTAGTACAAAGAACCATATGAAGTTCTAACATTTTTGTAGGGAAAGGTATTGTCATATTGACTACTGACAAATTTACCTCTCAGTATTACTGTAAAAGAAGGATACGGTCTCATATTCTACAATGTCACTTTTGCAGCCTGCTTTATACAAACAGAATGACATCACATAATGCACAGAGAGGCTGTCGTATTTCTATACATTTAATTATTCAAGTTAGTAATTTAGGATTATACACAGGGAACCATTGTAGCCAAAATCTTTGGTACAAAATTAGTAAAAAAGTGAACTTAAAGTATAATAAGTAACAAAACAGACAAGACTTTAAATAGCCTGTGCCTCATCCCTGCAGCATACTGGGATAAAGCCCCAACTGCAACCCAAATGACCCAACTTTGGCTAGCAGCCATGGCATGAGAAGGGATGAGGTGTGGAGGGGGAAGAGTGGCAGTGAACAGTCATTGCCAAGTAACATGGCTGACATTGCATGTAACCGAGGGATGCCTTTTTCTGAGCATGTGCAAGCATGTGTCGAGGCATGCTTAGGAAGCAGCATCAGTGAAATACCTGCCTTAGTGGGGATGGGGTTGGGTAGAGAGGGAGGGTGATCATTAATGGTCTGCCACCTCCTCACTCTTACTTTAAAGGGAAAATAGCTGGTCCGCACTTACTGCAATCACATAATAAATTGGCCATAGGGGTCGGCCATGGCTGCAGAATGTGTGTGATGATTTTTACCCCAGAAAAGGAATGAATAGACTGGTAGGGGGCTTGTGGAGGAGGCTTAATGACAGGGAAGTGATGGAAAAAAATAAAATGCATTATATTAATAGTGAAAAGTAAATTAGAAAGTTAAGGTCTATGACACCTTGGTGATGAACGAGTCATCAAAGGGACCATTTATTAAAAAGATTCTTACTAAGTAGCCACTAGGCCACCCACAATAAAGAGCACAGAAACAAAACTGATAAAAGTAAACACAGTTCTTGCAAAATTCAAATACACAAAAAATCCAGAAGTAATGTTTTACAGGAAGGCAAGACTGTCCTGGATGATGCCTTGGGGCAGCACCACCATGCATCCCCTACTACTTATAAATACACATATGGACTTCTATGAATATATAAGATCAAACAACCACAGAAAAAAATGGAACAGTCAAACTCATATAAAATTAATTATAACCCTTCTTTCTCATTTATAGCTTTTCTTTAAGACTCCGACACAGCTTCCATGAAATGCTGTATTAAATTTTTCCTACTAAGCAGTTCAGAACAGAACTTTTTAGGCCCCATTAAGCACTCCAAGTGATTCATCTACTTGGAGTAGGTAGAGCAACCTTAGGAAATAAGCCACCCAGTGGTGTAAGCACTGATTTTAGGTGATGATGATGACGGCCACTGTTAATGTGACACCTTGACCCCACATGCAAAAATGGTAAAAAGGGCATTACAGATGGGTAGATTTCAGCTCGCAAGCTAACTACAGAAGCCTCAACTTCCTTTTGAGGCTCCAACACATTTATGTGATATTTCTGCTCATCTTATCTGTCCATTCTTCTAGTCTGTCTTGTTTTATGGTTTATTTCATGTATTTTCTCTTATGCTTTAAAAAGCCCTTGTAATTTTGCCAGGAAATCAGCAGATAGGATGAATATAAATAATTCTCCAAGTATACACTTGGTTGCATTTATCACATGGAAAGAATTCTCTAAGTCTGGCATTTTCATATGCTTCTTAACTACTGGCTAGGGTACCAGTGGACTTTAAATTCAGGACACACAAATTGTCAATGTCTTTAATTACACAAGGTCACTAAATTCTAGCTAAAAGTTTGGCTTTGGTTTTCTCCATTCCTGTACTGCCAGAGCATGGCTATGTGCTATTTTCATCACAACTGCTCTATAAGGTTTTGGAAGCATCATCTGGCTTAGTATGTTTTTCTTTGTTTTTCTTCACTTATAGAAATGGAACTGAAATAATCTGCTCCTTTCTTTTTCCTTTCACTTTGGCTGTCTTATTTTTTGGCCCTGTTCAGTGTGTCATTTTCCTACTGAGCTTTCTTAACATTTTCTTTCCTTACCTAAAGATCCTAAATCAGGGGCACTCATCAGTTCAGCAATGTGAAGTAAGGAATATGGCCTTTTCACTTGTGAAGATAAGTAATGGGATTTCTGCTACTTCTAGCCCTTCCTCCCCAACTGGCAACTCATTCCAGTGACTTCCAACTACCATTGGTTTTGGCAAATCTTTTTTTCTTCTATTTCACTATCTTCTGTCTCTTCTCTGATTCTGAAAACTGTTGTCAAATGTCTTCTTCCTTGAGTGGACCTCAGTTTTGGCAGTACAGGGGGAGCTTCTGTTCAGTGTCCTTCCATGTTTCTTCTCTAAGTGGATCTATAACTGTCTCCGTACTAGCTTATTTCACTAAGTTAATAGCTGAGTTCTTCAGACAAGACTTCATACAAGGTTTGTGAATGTAAGTTCTTTTACACTTCCATCCATATTCTAGTCCCTTTTAAAGTTTCTAAAGCTGTCCCTTTCTCTTTGTCTTGACTGTATATGCTTAACAATGTGCCAGAATTCTGTTCCCCCTCTCCATTTGCACTGGGAGCATATTCAAGACCATGTCTTTTAGTAATGTGTCAGTCTGTTGCTGCTGCCTCATTTTATTTGTGATACATTCAAGCCACAGAGTATTACTGTGTTCCATCACCCATAGTCCCCACAATGTCCATCGCCTATAATACCCACAATGCTGTGGAGTGGGGAAAGACTTAAACTACTATAACACTGTACATAAATTACAGGTTTAGGTTACACTGCTGTAAATACTGCTTCATTAGCTAGTAAAATTTCAGTTAACATGTTGGTATTCTTAAGTTCATGCTGGAAAGCTTATTAAACAAGAATACTTGGGAATGTTCATAGGTAGGTACTAGGCTATTGGCCCTAGGGCCTATACAAGTCTAGCCAAAAAGGTACCCTGGCTTTCGCCACCCAAGAAAATTATTTTCCTGTGCCCTTGTCAAGCAGAGCCACAGAAGTGATCCCCGGGGTGAATTTACTATTTACCATCCAATCTTCAAGATTTTTTTTTGAAGAGTGTTAATGAGGAGCTCTGTTTGACATAGATAGGTAGTCTGTTCCAGAGTATGGGAAGTCTCTGGGACACAAATCTATCCCTCCAGCATGTTCTGTTTATTGTGGTGACAAGGTTTTGGTCCCTAGAGCATGTAGCTCGGAGGGATTTGGATTTCTTTAAATGGAGCATGTCCAACAGCTCTGGGCTTGACATAGCTTTGTATGTTAGGCAGAGATCGCCTCTGAGTAGGCGATATGCAACAGACTAAAGTTGGAGTTTTTGAGACGGTCTGCGTAAGGCATCTGTTTGAGGCCAGTAATCCTCTTTGTGAGGTATTTCTGCGGCCTTTCCAGTTGTTGAAGATGTCTTGTGAGGTACATACCAAAAGAGGAGTTGTACTCTGTAATGGGTCTAATGAGTGATGAGCAGAGGGGAACACTGGCCTCTTTTTTTCTGGACAAGAAACCTTTTGTGATGTGGTGTGCCACATAGAAGGATTTCCTGACCATTATGGTGATGTGATTATCAAAAGAGAGACTACTGTCCACCTGTGTCCCAAGGTCTCTTATCACACTTTCAGTGTTAAGTAGACTACCGCCTATGTGGTAGTTCATGGGAACAGAGTTTTTACCAAAGGGGATGACAATGCACTTTTTGGAATTGAGCTTGAGGCCATGGCTTTGACTCCAGGCATCTGTCTCAGTGAGGCCCTTATGTAGGATGTCCACATCGTTAGGAGTTTTGATTATGGGCTCCTAGTTTGCAGTCATCTGCGAACTTAGCTAGCCAAAGACCTTCTGTGTTAGCCAGTACTTCAGAGAAGTAGATGCCAAACAGGAGAGGACCCAGGACTGAACCCTGTGGTACTCCACTTGTCACTTGTCTGAAGTTGGATTTGGAGTCTGCTACTTTCACAGTGTGGGTTCTGTCAGTAAGCCAGTTGGCAACCCATCTTGTGACATAGGGATTTATACCTAGTTTAGTGAGTTTATCTATAATTCCAGAGTGGGGGATGGTGTCAAAAGTCTTGGCGAGATTTAGATAGGCTGTGTGAACCACCTTACCCTCATCTATGGCTTTGGTGACTGCTTCAAAGAAGTCTATCAGGTTTAGGAGACATGATCTGCCTTTTACAAACCCGAACTGTGTGGGGTTCAGAGTTTGGAGATTACCAATGTCTTTGTTTATGAGTTCCAGATACGTTCCATGGCCTTGCAGACCAGGCTCATCAGGCTAATGGGGCGCTAGTTCCTGGGGTCTGTCATGGCTCTCCCTTTGTGGGTGGGATAACCGTTGCAGTGCGCCATTCAATGGGCACAAAACCTGAGGTGAGCCTATGATTGAACGTGGTACTTAGGTGGGGTGCCAGTTCATTCTGTAGTTCATGTAGAATGCAGCCTGGGATGTTGTCAGGTCCCATGGATGCTGTGTTCTTGGCTTTGGAGAGTGAGGATTTTACCTGTGCAGCCATGATTACAGGAACTTTGCATTCTTCTGGTATAGCGATGGGCCCTTTAGGGGGTGAGAGGGGGGTAAAGTTAGCACTGAACCTATCTGCCAGGATGTTGGCAACATCAGTTGGTTCTGTATATTTAGTGCCATTGTGCTGTAACTCAGAGCAGATCTGAGTATTGCCATTGAGATTCTTGACATAGCTATAGAAGGTTTTGTGGTTGCCTTTAGAATCAGTGGTGATTTTGTTTTCATAACTAGCTTTGGAGGATTTTATGAGGGATCTCAGCTTCTTACTGAGGCTGACCAGAGAGTCCCTCCAATCATGGGATTTTACTCTTTTTTTGCAACAGTTTCTTTCTTCTGTTGTAGAGTTTATTTATGGCAGAAGACCAGCAGATTGGCTTCCTTTTTTTGGAGGATAGCATCTTGGTTCTGTTAGGGATAGCACAATCCATGCATTCGTGTAAGTGCTTATAAAGTGCATTTGTGTAGGATTCAGCAGCCGTACCTCTAGTGTCCGTCTGCATGGGTGTTGTGAAGTTTGCCACTTCTGTCTTAAGAAACGTGAAGTTGGCTTTGGAGAAATTTTTTACGATGGTTTCCCTAATGGGGGGTGGGGCTGAGATGTGGATGTCTAAGGTGATTAGCTTGTGGTCGGATCTGACCAACGAGGAATTGACCTCTGGTGTGGAACACCAGTCGCCCATGTTGATAATGATCAGGTCTAGGATACTGCTGCCCCTGGTGGGAGTGTGGATAAGTTGATCCAAGGCTTTGTAATTTATGAATTCCAGAAAATGTTGAGCAAAATAGTTGGTACATGAGTAGTTTTCCCAGTTAATGGTGGGGTAGTTGAAATCACCCATTATTAGGGTGCTGGGTTGTACCCTAATATTTTCCAGTGTATCAAGAAAAGAAGAGTGGGAATCCTGGGGCATGGTGGGGGGGTCTGTAGCAAGCTAAAATTTGGATTGCAGTCTTCCCCAGAGTTAGTTGCACTTGGATAATCTCGGATGCATTATGCTGAGCAGCTAGCTTGGAGGTGTGGACATCCTTAATGAATATGGACATGCCTCCACCTTTAGTGTTTCAGTCCAGATTAGGTGGTTGAAAGGTGTGGTATGAATTATAGCCTGGTAATGCAGGGGTGCTCTCTGGAGCTTTGAACCAGGTCTCTGTCACTGCACAGATGTCGATGTTCTCCATTTTAAGGAGTGCCTCTAGTGAGTGCATTTTGATGTTTAGACTTCTAGCATTGAGAAGCATTACCCTCAGATTTTGCTTGCTTGTACCTATTACGTGGTGAATTTGTCATTTGAACCTTGCCTAAAAAAGGTACTATAGGGGTGGCAAGAGCCTTTGCCAGTATCCGGAATCCCAACGGCGACAGGTGCAGGCCATCTCTGGCAAAGCATCGTGGTCTGTCGATCATCTCATCCCAGGCAGACAGATACTGGATTCCCTTAAAATGTCATCAGAAGCTTAGCCAATTGTTGAAGTCAATCATTTTGTCCTTGTACTGTGGTATCATTCTGGGTGATGGCAGGATGCTACTCAGGGCTAGGGTCATACCTGCCTGGGTTACAAGATCAGAGAGCTTCTCCATGTCTCTTTTCATGTAGTCCAGGGAGATACATCTCAGGTCATTCACACCAACATGGACAATGACAGAGTCATATTTGTACTTGTTGTGGAGTGACCTGAGTGCGTGCATTATGTGGCGGATCCAGGCACCCGACAGGCAGCTGACAGTAACTTTCTCCTTGTTTAGCCTGGTGAGTGGAACATCAGTGTGCCTGAATATAGAGTCAACTTTGACTAGAGTGTTGGGTACATCATGCCTAATGGGCTGTAGTTAAGTGGCACACTATGTTTGTAGGCTATGTGTTATTTGGGTTGTGTTGGGGGGTAGAGGTTGCTTGCATTTCTGCTTTGGAGGTCTCGGTTGTTTGGGCAGATTTTTATTGAGAGCCTCCACAAATGTAGGCATGTGTTTTGTGCTTCTATGTGTGTGTTTTGGTGGTGTAGGTTTTGAGGGACTATGTAATGAGTGTGGTGAGGTGCATGTGTTTACCTTCTCCTCTTGACTGTCTAGTCCAGTCTTCAGTGAAGAGAGTTTTGCTTCCAGTTTGGCTATATAAGTGCATCTCTCACAGGATGTAGTGTTGGGTGGTAGGATAAGAGGGTTGTCTGTGTACATGAGGCAATTGCTGCATTGCCCCAAGATGCCCAGATTCATCAGGTAACCAGGAGAAAACACCGGGAGCTGACCTTTAGACATGCCTGGATACGTGCTTATTTATTAAGTACTAAAAACTGTTTTCCTCTAGACAAGTGAGGAAAGTTGAGTGCTGTAGTTATTTGTAGCTTATTTAGTGCTTACAATGAGTTCTGAACAAGTGCTGAGCTCAAAGAAACAGATTTGAGTGCTAAAACTAAAAAGCTGGCTAGTTGTAAGGGAAAATTTGAAGAGCAGATTTTATGGTGCCGGGAATGGTTTAAACCTAGTTAACCGGGGGGGGGGGGGGCTCAGGAGCTTCAAACAGTCCTGGATACAGCAAATCTGTATCTGGACGAGACTTGTTACAGGAAAGGGGGGAAACAAGCTTTGAATTATTTTTCAGTAAAGTGGAAATGGAGAAAGCTGGAACAGAAGTTAATTCAAGGTTAAGAATCTGAGTGAGTTGGCCTTCACAAATGTTCTCTCTCTATTAGATTGACTGAACTAATGACACTAGACTGGGAGGAGTGTCCCAGATCAAATATACAGTATGGGCGGGCAACTGCAAAGCCACCAAGTATAAGAACACCACAACAATAGGGAGGGGGGTGCGAAACTAAAACTATTACAGCTACTAGCTGTAGCCACTAAATGAAAGTTTTAAACAGATCAGGGAGCAAGCAGACTCTAGAGAATGCTTTTAACTGCAAACAGACTAGATTAGAACACAGAAACCTCAAAAAAATCAAAAATGCACAGAAAAGCACGGATATAGCACTCACAAACAGAAAATACAGCTCTCAGTATGCAAAAGCAGTTTACAGTTAAGTAATTCAGTAAACATGCAATTAGAGTAATGAAACAGTATCTAGCAATAAAAATATACTTAAAACAGTATAAAACAGTACATAAATGCAGCGAAACAGTAAAGAAGCTTTATAACAATGCAAATGTAGTAGATGAACTGTATAGCACAATTATAAGCGTTACAGAAGTGCAATTCAATTAAATAAGTGTGAGAAATAACTTATCCTTTTGAATTTAGCATTTTCTAGCATGTCTATCATTTTACTTTTAACTGTTTATTTCTGGCTATAACAATAAGTTTAAAATATATTTTAAATTAAGCATCTGTATCGTTACCATTTTAATTGAACTAAATGTTAAATTTTAAAGCTTCACTGCTTGCATCTCAGAAGACACACCTGCACTGGATAACATCTTTTGCCAGATTCTGACAGTCCAAATATTCTGTGCCATAAAAGTTAATGTAGGCTTTCAGGGCATCTTCATTGAGTTTGGAGAACAGAATCTTGGCGCAGTGAGACTGGCTCCTGTTTTCTTGAGAAGCATTCTGTCAGAAAGCACTAAGATATGCCTCTAGTTTCCCTTCAAAAGTTTAATTATATTCATTTCCCTTATAAATCCACATGTGAGGTAGTGTTTGGCATGTTACCATATGCCTGCCCATGTACACTTTTTATGGCAATGATGCCACTAAACCAGCACTACTGACCAGCCTGTTGGCCATTATCTTTAAATAAGATGACTGTCTATGAAATGGCCCTTAATGAAACAGGCCAAACCCAACTGCTGTAAAACTGTAATCAGGAGTGTTTACAGCTACAGTGCGATGTGTGATGTATTCATCAGCAGCAATATTACAAAGTAAGGTTTACATGCCAGGCACACAGATTTCATTATACATTATACTCTGATTAGATACATGAGCGTCAGGTGTGTAATAAATAGAATACCCTCTACTGTAGTTTTTTTTATCATGAATCCTGGACCTGCTCTTGCACAAACCCTGGTTAGGAAATAGATGTATTAAGGCAGCTAAAAGAACACAACCTGTTATTACTGTATTTGAATAGTATACCCTACTAAGCATATGTATACTTAACTTGCTTTTTTTTTTTTAATCTTCAATCACAGTACTGCTATTTTTTGTATTCCTACCTACACTATATGACTGTATAAGTGAACTGTATAACATGCATATTTTGTGCTTGAGATTGAATTAACATTTGTATCTGTACATTGTATATGTATCTTCCTGTTATTTATAAATGTGAAGCTTTTCTCTCCAGGCCTTCACTGAAAAAGGACATTTTGTCCAGTCAGACTTTCCCAGTAAACAAATATAAAATAAAATAGATAAGTAAAATCATTACAAATCAAGAACCAAAATACCAGATTATCAGATGTTTCACTTATTGAACCCTAGACACCCCAAGCTAACATTTACTATTTATTTGTTTCTAATCCTTTTGCCATTCTGTTCAGTGGTGTGGTCTGCATCTGTTTTTATTTTTTTGGTGCTGGTATGCAGGTGTAGTACTGTCTTTGGTGTTCTAAACAGGAGTGATCAAGAGGGTCTAGAACAGGTTTGAATATACCTTAATATGGTGTGTGTCCACCAATGGCCGTTGACCAGAAATACAATTACCCCAAACCTAAGAACTTATATCACTTTACATCAAGCTTTACTACTGTTTCAGTACAGGTGCACAGGACAGTGCTTTTCCCAAGTAATTTTTCTGAATAATTCCATTATTTTTAAATTTACTGGAATATTTATTCTTGTTCTGTTATATTTGCAAAATGAGTATATCTTATTTGATGTTGTATTTGATGTTACTCTGGATCCCACACAGTTTGGTTTTGTGAAGGGCAGATCATGCCTGCTCAACTTGGTCAACTTCTTTGAGTCAGTCACCAGAGATGTGGATGAAAGCAAGGTCATTCATACAGCCAACCTTGATCTGGCCAAGGCCTCTGATACCATTCCCCGCTCAGGAATCATAGAAAAATTCACTAAGCTAGGCATCAACCCATATATCACTAGGTGGGTTGTAAACTGGCTCACAGGTAAAACCCACACTGTGAAAGTAGCTGATTCCAAGTCAGACTGCTGACCAGTCATGAGCGGAGTCCCACAGGGTTTGGTCCTGGGTCCTCTCATGTTTGGTATCTACTTCTCTGAAGTCCATGCCAACACAAGGGGACTCTGGCTGACAAGGTTCACAGATGATTGCAAGTTGGGAGCTATTATTAACTCCCCAAGTGATGTTGACATCCTACAGAAAAGCCTCACTGAGACCAACGACTGGTGTCAGAACCATGGCCTTAAGCTCAATGCCAAAAAATGTATTGTCATCCCCTTTGGGAAAAACCCGGTTCCCATGAATTACCACATTGATGGTAGTCCACTGAACACAGAAGGCATTATAAGAGATCTGGGAACACAGGTTGACAGCAACCTCTCTTTTGACCACCACATTGCCACTGTGGTCAGAAAGTCCTTCTATGTGGCACATCTCATTACTAAGGGTTTTGTATCCAGGAAAAAAGAGGTCATTGTCTCCCTCTAATCTTCCCTCATCATTAGGCCATTCATTGAGGGCAATTCCCCACTTGGCATGTACCTCACTAAACACCTGCAACAACTGGAGAGGCTGCAAAAGTACCTCACAAAGAGGATCCTAGGCCTTAAACATTTATCCTATATGGACAGACTCGAAAAACTCCCAACTATTCTCTGTCTCGTATCGCCTACTTAGTGGCAATCTCTGCTTGACTTACAAAGCCATGTCTAACCCAGCAGTGTTAGAAATGCTACATCTAACAAATTACCAATCCCTCCACACCACACGCTCCACAAACCTCAACCTCATTACCACAATCAACAGAACATGCTGGAGGGACAGGATCATAACACAGAGATTGCCCATGCTATGGAAGAGACTTCCCATACATGTCAAGCAGAGCACTTCACTGGCCCTCTTCAAGAGAAATCTTGATGATTGGATGGGAAATAGAAAATTCACCCCAGGGATCACTCCAGTGGCTCTACTTGACAGAGGCACTGGGAACTAAGGTCGGGTAGCACGATGCCAGGGTAATCCTATAGGCTAAGCTTGTAAAGGCTCCAGGGCCATTAGCCTAGTACACACCTATGAACCTATGTGTTTTTCTTTATATATACTTTTTTTCTTGCATTCTGAATAGTTTACTTTTTCATATTTTTATGTATTATTTTGCTTATTTTTTATTGTTTTAGGTGATTTATAGTCATTTTATGTGCTCCCCAGCCAGTTAAAATGAATGTTGGAGATTGTATGATTTTTTTTTATCTTACATTACTTTGTATTTCTGATTTCTGCTCAGATTTTTTTGGAACACATTCCATGTCATCACACTCCTTCCTAACTTGACCTTTCATTCCACAGCACGTGGGTGAAGATCAATTGGAAGTTGCCATCATTAAAGCAACCATTAGGGATGTTGTGTTTTGTACTTTCCTAAGCCCTATCTCCTGCACCCCCCCAAGAACAGATTGTGGGTGGGACTTGGGATGGGAATCAGTGGTGCACCTCCCCTGACTTCCACAAGGAGGTTGACTGGTGTCAGCAGGATGCCCTACCTATCACAAGAGTCTCCACATGGCAGTTTATCTGGACTTCACCAGGGACTTTCAGCCAGTGTATGTGTATGAGCACCTGAGCACCTGAGCACATGCAACCCCCCTCAAGATGGGTATATTCATCTTCCTCTACCTGTGCATTCAAGGTGTCAAGCCAGTAATTAAACTTGAATTGCTTGGGTCATACTCAGGCCTGCCTCCTTTATGCCACCATCACAAGCTAGTTATTGTATAGTTAAGGTATATAGTTGGAGGAACTTATATTTAGATTGACTTACTTTTTTTTTCAAAGAGCTAAGAAAAAGTAGACCTTTGGCATAATGCTTAAAGTGTTTATGTTACAAACACAAGGTGCAGGGCTTGATTCTCACGGGAAGTAATTGGCTAGGCTTAAAATGGCCCACAAGAGCAGTTAGCCTAGTATGAACCTGGTTCTTTTTGTTTACGTCTCTTGAAATGATGCATTCAGCTATAGTTATTTATGTATATATCTATGTATATATATATAAATATATGTGTGGGTTTTTTTTGCACTTTGTGCTGCATATGTGTTTTTATTCCACCTCCTTTTGGAAGTCCAAGGGTAGAATAAATTCAGCCACAATACTAAAATAAATGGAGACATACATACTCCTAACTATGAACAGCTCACCAAGTATGCATTTCACCATAATGATCTGACAAATCAAGAAAAGAACACACTGACAAAACCTCTCTAAAAAAGGTAAAATATGAGTCAGATATCCATATATCAAAATTACAGGTTCCTTCAACATCCAGGCAACTGCTATTCTATAATTTTGTAGCAACTGAATCACTACTCATTCTACAGATTTATAAACATTTCACAGCCATTAATCTGTAGAGGACAGACATATGTACTTAATCCTGTGTTTTGCAGGCTGTTTATGTCCACCTGTACCTCCACATTCCATTACTTTCTTACTCTTCTGTCTTCACTCAGCTTCATCATTAGCAGTCATGCAAGCAACCAAAGGCTGCTAATAGGTGGTGTGTTCTGCTCTTTGAAACAATATAACTTACTATGGCACCTTTTTTGATACGTTTCTGTAGAATTGCTCTCAAACTACTAGCTATAAGGTGAGACATTCACCTAGACGTGTTTTGGTTAATTTTGCATCAGTGACATGTCTTGTTTAGTATACACCATAGCTAGACTGTACAGAACAGAAAACCGCAGCTTGATCAACTATACAGCAGTATGCTTATTAGCTAGTTGTTGGTAAGGGGATGCATTAAACTTCTTGTTACTACTTCTGTATAAGGAAATTGACAATATTATACCACTGTTACTTGTTTTACCTATGCCAAACTGAATTATGGTTACTACAAGATATTTTTCATCATTTATTTTTATCAAGAAATATAATTCAAAAGTGTAATGATTAGAGAGAATTTTTTTGGGGGGGGTGAAATTCCTTCTACTCCAACAAGCCCTCCCAGCCTTACTTATATATACTTAGTCCATGGTCACACAACGGCAGGGAAATGTGAAAAACCTCATTGCAGCGTACTCTGGTCTCACATAATATCAATCAATATGGTTTCAACCAACCATAATTTAAAAAAAATTAAAAAGAAGGTAAAAATACTCTTGCTCTGTAACTGCACTCATCAGAGTCAAGTATAGCTTTACTATTCTTTTCTATATAAAGAAATTTACCTTCAAATGCTAAAGCATTAGCTCCATATTGTCAAGCAACACACTAAAGAAAAAATAACATCATATTTTCCATGAAGGCAAGGCCCTCCTGCAGCCCTAATACTGAGACAGAGTAAAAGTGCAGTCCTATCCATTAGCATGAAGAAAGATGGTGCCTATATTTGCCATCAATAATGCAGGATTCATATCCTCAGGAGCCAGAGGCTTCTCTTGGGAAACAGACTTTAAAAAGCTGAAGGCCTGGTTGCTTACTAGAGGTGGAAGGATGGAAGATGGACAACTGTAACATCATACCCTGGATAAGTGGGGAGAAATGCAGGAGCCAACTCACATTCCAAGCAGACAGATTCTACATGTTGCTCAGAAGCAGGTGAGCATACGTACTTCTGTTATTGCATGCTTATGTTTTGTGGTGCTAGGAAGGGTGCAACAAATATCCCTAACAGAAAGCTGCTGTAAGAAGGGCCACCATACCTTCAACTCTTGGAGTCTGCAGTGGACTGCAAATCTAGCTAGCCATAAGGGTTTCTTCAACTCAAGTATGGGGATACTTTTGGTGATGGGCCATACTGATGAGTTGCAAACAAACAAACAGGCAAACAAAGGAAACTGAGAACCATCTTCCAAGCAGGTAAAAAGGTCTTAAGTTCATCACCAAAGTTGTGGGGAGGCAAAAAGCTTATGAATGTGTGCATACACACATATGCATATATGTAAATATGCAAAAAAATATATAAACATACACACATGCATATATATATATATATATATATATATATATATATATATATTTGTGTGTGTGTGTGTGTGTGTGTGTGTGTGATTAATATAATCAACAGATGCTCAACAGGTGTGCAAGATCACACAGTCCCCAGGGTTGAGGAATATGCCTTTTCCCCAGAAATGTGCCATCTCGGAGTTAGTATATATAATTAGCAAGGAGTGTGAGGGGATGCAGGTTGTTTTCCCCCTTGCAAAAACAGTGTGTTTTTGTTGTATGCTCTGAGGTTATGCACGATGATGAGTCAACTTTTTTTGATGTTTGCATGTCAACTTTAGAAACATTGACATTTCATCATTTACATTCTTTTAAGTGCCAACACACACACACACACACACACACACACACACACACACACACACACACACACACACACACACACACACACACACACGCGCACGCACACACACGCACACACACGTACACACACACACACACACACACACACACGTACACACACACACACACACACAGACACACACACACACACACACACACACACACATACATGCATAGGCAATTTTGGTTGCTGTTCAGAATGTTGGTCAGTATCAGAATGCAGACTCATCAAAATGTAAACAATTTAGAATGTAAACAGAGGTAAATGGGTCAGTATTACATCTGAGTATGTGCTTGTGGTAGTGTTGGTAAGTCAGTGTCAGGGTTAGGGTTAAGTAAGGGAATAGCTTTAGTGTTACGTGTGTTTGTTGGCGTACATGTCTAAACTTGTATTGCTTCATGTGTGAAGTTTCCCTGCACCTTCTTCCTATTGCATGGTAGCCCTAACCCTTCCCCGTCACCTATCCCTAATCCTGCACATTGCCTTAGAAAAAACCTTTGCATAGCACTACCACTACTCAGGCAAATCATGCCCTAAAGTATTGTTATGGTTTAGGGTTTTTTGTTTGTATTATATCAGTGTATTTTTAATGCAAAGTGTTGACAGAAGTAGTTTGCTTTCTGTTTCTTGCAATTAATTTAATGTGAACTTTGGATGTATTTTGTCCTTATTATGAGTTGTGCATTTTGATGTGTCTACATTATCATCTGTGTATTCCAGTGTTTGTTTTTAATGTTTTTAATTTTTGAATATACTCATAATGTTTTATATCTTTATATATAAATATAGATATATATGCATATGTATAGAATCCAATCAAGGGATCTCAAGCTCTTTTGTAACATAAATAGAACATTTTGTTGGGATATGTATGTATCACAGACAGTACCACTTCTATGAAACTATCCTCCATTCCACATAAAGCAAAGCACTTGTGTTACTCTATTCAAATATAATTTGGTTGAACAGATAGATCACCACAAGTTCAACCCAGCTTGGCACCCATGTCCTTCGTGGAGAGGGCCAACAAGAAAATGTTTCAACATATCCATGTTCTGCCTGCCTCTGGATTATTCATATGCAAAATACAAGAGCTAAAAACTACCATGGAAATATAAGGCTAGGCTTCTTAAGATCCTAACAGATAAACAGCCTAATAAGTACCTATGAGCCTATTTATATAATGCATGTATATATTGTCATTGTGCAATAGCTTTTGGGCAATAAATCCAATCCTGACTCAAATACTGCAGGAGCTTCGCCACAATGCCTAACTCCTGAAAGATGTAACTGATACTTTTGTCATTGTGCAATAGCTTGTGGTAACTAGATGCAAGCAACCATATTACAGGATCTCTGCTTCAAGCCCCAACTCCTGAAAGTTAACACTGAGAATTCTGTTATTGTGTAATAGCCTGTGGTCACTACATACAATCCTGACCCTGATATTACAGGAGGTCAGCCACACAGCCCAACTCCTGAGAGTTGTTACTGAGAATTTTGCCTTTGTGTCATGTTAGCAAGTTTAATATGAAGAATCTTGCTCTGTATTAATTTTAATTTGTCATATATGTGCCTGCCCTGTGCTGTAAAGTGGCTGTGATATTACCCCCACAGATGCAATCCCCGTGTTCTAAGAATGACACACTAAGCTGGCCACTGTCCCTTCTCTTGGCTAACAGATTACACTAATATATGCCAGTGACTTAGTCTCACTAGATTTCTGATTTCTATATTCAGTAAATGAAAGAATACCTGTTCTGCTTTCTGCCTTCTCCTTGTTAGTTGGTTTGTATGGGCTATAAATTGATTACAGTCTGTAATAACTGACATTACTAACCTATAGCAATTTTATCCCCCTCTCTAAAATAATTGAAATATGTATTCAAAAACAATTGCTAAACCATCTTCTGTGATAAGAGCTTTTATCCCTGTCCCTACCGTAGCACTAACACTGTACTTCTAACCTATATAGATACTGGCAATAAAGTTAGACATAACAGCAGACTTCTCTCCTTCTTATTTCCAGACTGTCTAAAGCCTTTGACATAGTTTGTCATGGCAAACTTCTACTTCAGATGTCCTCACTAGGTCTATCTCAGTCCACCCTTCTATGGTTCAAAAGCTACCACTCCAGTAGGTATCAGTCTGCAAAATGGCACTCCACCCTCTCTCTCCATACCTCCCAGTTACTACAGGGCTCTGTCCTCAGTCCCCTTTAATTTAACATTCTAACACCCTCCACATACCAACACAACAGGCCTCCCTAATACAACATGCAAATGACACTACACTCATATGCACATCTGACAACCTGGCACATCTCCAAAAAATTACTCAGGAAGTCCTAACAGCTACTGAAACATAGCTTTGTAACTCACAACTCATGTTCAACCTCAAAAATCAAACTACTACTTTTTTCCTCAAATCCCTTTCTCATAAAAAAAATTTAAATCTTCTTTCTTAATAATACAACCAGTGAAGTCACTTCTCATATCAAATTATTATGGAAGGCAGTGGATGATAATCTTAAATTTGACCTGCATATAAAAAAATTGCATAAGAAAAATGCACCAAAAACTAGGGATGCTTTACATAGCCAAAAACTTTCTCACCAATGCAACTAAAACTATATTTGTCACTATTTACCTCATTCCCTCACTATGTTATGGTACTCCTGATCTTACTAAACTCTAGGCATCACAAAAAAACAAAACTTGAACAATGCTATAATAAAGTGGCTACATTTGCGGCAAATATCCTTTTTCAGAACCCACCACTGTATAGAACTAAAAAACCTAAACTGGTTTAAACTACCCTATCAACTAACATAAACACAGCTTCTTACCACCTATAAAATTATTCAGCATCCATCTGTTTGTCTAGCACTAAATTCCATTCTACACATCTATGTTCCCAATCAGTCATTTCTATCAAATGACTAAAACTCCTGTCTGTCCACAAACCTATTGAATCTGCTGGGCATCTTCTGTAGTCACACCATGATGCTAAGGCCTGGAACTCCTTACCTGTATCCATCAAGTTAATAGCCTCCCTCCAGTTCTTTAAAACCATTCTGAAAGACATTCTAGCCAAAATCCATCTCTGTTCTTGCTCAACCCCAGGATAAACTATATCCCTAAATATAAACAATCACCTCTTCATACCTTACATCTCCTTACTCTTACCTTCTTACTCACTTCTTGACTTCTGTCAGTTTCTCTGCACTAACTCGCTTTCTAAATATGCCATAATCCTGTTTTTTTTCATCTCACTTCATATTGCAGTTCCTGTTTGTATTATACTAACTTACTATTAATTTCTCTGTAAACTGACTAAAATTTATCAAAGAGAAATAATTGTCATATAAGTCATATCTGTTCTTAACCAATGTTTTCACATTATGTCTAATTTGGTATGATTATTTAAAATGTACATGTTTGGTATTCTTTTTGATTACTGTAAAATGTTTGCTTATAAAATGTTTTTGTAATACTTTGAAGCTTTTCTTCCTGGGTCTCTGCTGAAAATGGGTACCAACCTAGTCAGATTTTCCAGGTAATTAAATGTCACAAAAAAAAGATAATGAATATGACTACAGTCAAAAATATCAACTAACTACTTTGCTAACACTCATTATCTTAAAAATAAAACTGACTACACATCTCGCCAAAATGTCCAAATAATGAATCTGTATGAATCACTATGAGAAATTGTAGCTTCCCTGTTCAATCACTAACTACAAACTTAATTCACATAAAAGTTCATATTCATAGAGAAAATAGCACAGATAGAACTTCCACACAGACGCGTACACACAAGCACACACGCGCGCGTGTGAATACGCCACCTTACTCTCCCTTCTTCACACACTTCCTTACTTCAGTCAATACAAATACACACACACACACACACCACTTTAATTGGGTTTTTTGCCCCTAATCACACTTACTCATGTATATTATCCATGGGTCATGCAACCCTAACTTATTTATTTATTTATTTTACATTTGTTGACCGGGAAAGCCAGACTGGATATATGTCCATTTTTAGCGGAGGCCCAGGGAGAAAAGCTCCAAATACATTAGGAACAATAGAAACATTTAGAGATAAGTATAATATGCAGTTCTCAGTGAAAACTAATGAAAGGAAAATCACCAAAATTATGTGATAATCAACTAAACATGAGCCATCTATAGCATATTTTAAAGTACTGAATATTTGATGTGTAGTGGCATCTCTACGTAACGATAGATCAATAAGAATTAGGTCTATCTTCCATATCAATCTGGACTAATGCTACAGGCATTAGGAAGCTCAGCAGATAAACCTTTCCCAAGCAGCTAAGAATACGCTACCTTTCCAGTTATGCATCATGCATGGCCTGTATCTCCAGATCTTCTTTAGAAGTGCTGAGGAGCAGAAAACAATCTATAGCAGGAGAGAACAAAGGAACAATGAGGGCAGTTATGCCATATGTGGGGAATAGAAGGAGGGTATTTTACAGAGAATGACAGTACCTTTTGTATGTCTATTGTTACCGTAAGTGCACAGCTTTCATATCTGATAAAGGGAACTCCAGCTTATTTAACAATCATAAGAGATTATCTAGCAAATCATCAAGGAAGGGCATCTGTTTGGGAACATCACCCAGATTAGAGTGGTCCTGAAAAAAGGCCTGGACCTGGACATGGCATTCAGCATATAATGTCTTATGAAAGAGTTTAAGGATGTCCAAGTAGCTTCTGCATAGATGTCATTCAGAGATACAAGCAGAAAGAAGGCTGTAGAGGTTGCTAACATTGTACTGGGATATGAAAAGGTCTCCTATGCTTGGTATGAAGTTTATGCAGCTAGGCCACCACTTAGTGTGAATCTGGATGCTTTATGACTGAATCTGGTTATAACAGAGGACACAAAAAGCTGATCATCCTTATATATTTTTTATTTGTATCAATACAAAATTAAAGCTGCTAGTGTTCATTGCTACAATGTAGCAATTACTCTCCCTAGCTGTGTAATCAGGAAATTGGATGTGTAAGTCAATTGCCTGATTTAGACTAGCCTCTGTGGCCACTTTAGGCATGAAAAAGGGATTAGCTCTAAGGAGGGAGTTCTGATTTCAGGCACTCCTACTGTGTACAAAGAGAGCATCTGGGAAATAGAAAAAAAAAAATTAAGCTTATTTCCTGCCTTTCTTGTTAAGTGGTACAGACTATTTGTAGGCTTCTGAGCCCCCAAGCCCTTCTGTGTTTGAGGGAAGCCTTCTAGCTTGTTTTTTTTTTTCTTGTAACTAGCCAGTTTTCTAGTTTCAGCACTCAAATCTGTTTCTTTGATCTCAGCACTTGTTCAGAAAAAAAAAAAAAAAAAAAAAAAAAAAAATTTCATCTGCTTTTACTGTACTTGTGTTTTTACCTACTTCTTTTTACTTTTGCATCATCTTAAAATACTCAATTGTATTTATTACTGCTTGGTGTAACTCATTCTAAGCCTTTTGGTTTAAACACTTGGGCTTCGGACCAGTTAGTTGTTTTGCACTGAGAGGTTTGTGGTCTGCACTGTTGTGGCAGAACAGGTAGCTTACATCCTTCTAGGTTGAGAACTGCTGATTGAGGGCTCAGTGTCTGTTATTCTAAAAGTGTATTAATTCTGGTTTAAGCACTTGGGCTTTCAAGCCAGTTATTTTACATTAAGAGGGTTCGTGGTCTGCACTCTTGTGGGAGGAGAGGCTGGACTCTGCCCTTCTGAGCTGGGAATTTCTGGTTAAAGGCTTATAGTGCATGCATATCTGAACTGTTTCTTACTGAAGTTGGTGCGCCTTGTTTGCTGTGGCATAGACTGGATTCGGGCCTGCTGGATCTAGCTTTGTTTGTGTAACTTGAGCACTAATCCAGACATTCTCTAAAGTATTCAATGGTATTTATTACTGCTTGGTTGTAACTTGATTAAAGTGTAGCTATCATTCAAGTCTTTTGGATTAAGCACTTGGGCTTCAGACCAGTTGTTTTACATTAGGAAGGTTTGTGGCAAGCACTGTGGTGGCAGGACAGGTAGCTTTCATCCTTCTAAGTTGGGAACTGCTGATTGAGAGCCCAGTGTCCAAGTGTATTAGTTCTGGTTTAGGCGCTTGGGCTTCAGGCCAGTTATTTTACATTAAGAAGGTTCGTGGACTGCACTCTTGTGGGAGAAGAGGCTGGACTCTGCCCTTCTGAGCTGGGAATTTTCTGGTTAAAGGTTTATAGTGCCTGAATATTTGAACTGTATCTTACTGAAATTGGTTCACCTTGTTTGCTCTAGCATAGACTAGATCCAGGCCTACTGAATCTAGCTTTGTTTATATACTTGTTGTTTGTTTGCTTGTTATTTCCCTGGAAGCTAATTCACCTAATACGCAACTTCTCAGCGCTTCTGTGGATCACTAGTGATATCTGCATTGCTTACTGTACTTATTTCCTTGTTTCACTTGAAAGAAAGTTACTGTTTGTCGTTTTGCATTTAGTTACTTGTATCACATTGCACTCAAGTTACCTGGCACTTGCTCACTAAAGCAATTATATAAGTCAGCACTAAAAATTAAAAGCACTACACCCTCACTCCCCACTGGCCCTTGTTTTCAATTAAGGATTTCCCAATATTATTCTAGCATGTCCAAAGGTCAGTTGTCAATCTCCTCTCCGGTCCAGCTGGTGAATCTGGGAATCTTGAGGCAATGTTATAACTGCCTCATGTACACAGACAACCCTTTCCTCCTCCCACATAACACAAATACTTGCGAGAGATGCAGCTATTTAGCCAAACTGGAGGCTGAGCTCTCTCAACTCAGGACTGGCAAGACCAGACAGGAGGAGAAGGCAACTACACACACCACAAAACCAGCCTCACATAATGCTACCACTCCACTGAATCAAACACATAAACACACAAAGACATACTCGGAGGCTCTGAGTAAAAATTTACCTAAACAGCAGAGGCCTCCAAAGCAGACACCCAAACAACTGCTACCTCAAGACACCCCACAAGCAACACATAAACCACAAAAGCAGTGTGCAAAGCAGTCACAGCCCTTAAGGCCAAATACAACACCAAACATACTTGTCATAGGTGACTCCATAGTCAGACACACTGACGTCCCACTCACCAGGCTGAACAAGGAGAGGGTCACAGTCAGCTGCCTATCGGGCGCTAGAATCCGCCACATAACACAAGCACTGGTCACTCCACAGCAAGTACAAATATGACACAGTCATTGTCCATGCTGGTGTGAACGACCTGAGACGTACCTCCCTGGACTGCATGAAAAGAGACATAGAGGAGCTCTCTGATTATGTAGCCCAGGCAGGTATGACCCTAACCCTGAGCAGTATCCTTCCTTCACCAAGAATGATGCCACAATATAGAGACAAGATGATCAGCTTTAACAATTGGCTTAATGTCTGGTGTCATTCAAAGGGGATCCAGTGTCTGTCTGCCTGGGATGACATGCTTGACAAGCCACGCTGCTTCGCAAGGGACGGCTTGCACCTGTCACCCCTGGGATTCGGATATTGGCTAAGGCTCTTGCCACCCCATAGTGCCTTTTTAGGCAAGGCTCAAATTCTAAACCTACCACCCTAGAAAACAAAATGGGAAGAAATTGAGGGTAATGCTGCTCAATGCCAGAAGTCTAAATCTCAAAATGCACACTCGAGGCCCTTCTCAGTATGGAGAACATCGATGTCTGTGCTGTAACTGAAACCTGGTTCAAGGCTCCTGAGAGCACCCGGCACTATTAGGTTTTACCTCATATCATGCGTTCCGGCCCCAAAACCCGGACCACTCCACAAAAGGAGGGTGTATCCATATTCATAAAGGATACTCACACCTCCAGGTTGGTGGCAACGCATGAAGCTTCGGAAACCATCCAGGTGCAACTAACAATAGGCAAAACTGCTCTACAAATTGTAGCATGCTACAGGCCACCCTCTCAAACTCAGGAACCCCACACAGCCTTCCTGAAGACACTGGAGGGTATAAATGTATCTCCAAACACCATCATATTGGGTGACTTCAACTACCCGAATATAGACTGGGAACATTACTCAAGCCCTAACTTTCTAGCCCAACGGTTCCTGGAGTTCATAAATTCAAATGCCATGGAACAGCTAGTCACTGTTCCCACGAGAGGAGAAAATATACTAGATCTCATTGTCACAAACATGGGGACAAAATGCTCCACACTGGAAGTATATCCCTCATTGGTGAGATCTGATCATAAACTAATCTCACTGGAAATCCACATCCCGCCCCACCCCAAACAAAAAGACCATAGTGAAGAACTTCTCTAAAGCAAACTTCACACTACTCAAGACTGGTGTGGTATCCTTCAAGGCCCCTGAGTCAGAGGAAACCACAACCCAAGCTGCGGAAGCCCTTACAAATGCCTTCTATGAACACCTCCAGGACTGCATGGATCAGGCAATCCCAAATAAAACCAAGACTCTTTCCACAAAGGGCAAACGTCCAGTCTGGTGGACCCCAGCCATTAACAAACTTTACAATAAGAGGAGAAAGCTATTACATGATAGAACAAAATCCATAAAAGGGAAGTCACCCCTGATCATTATTAGTAATAAAATACGAGCACTCATAAAATCAACTAAGGCCAATTTTGAGAGAAAAATTGCCATGGATTCAAAGGACAATCATAAGGCCTTTTTCAGCTATGTTAGGAACCTGGGTGGAAACTCACAGATATGCTCAGAATTAGTCCAAAATGATACAAAAATCACTGAACCCACAGACATTGCCAACATACTGGCAGACAGGTTCAGTGCAAACTTCACCCCTCTCCCCTAAAGGAGAGATAACTATCCCAGCCGAGTGTAGCCTCCCGGACATCTCAAATGCGCAGGTGAAAGCTGCTCTCTCTAAAGCTAAAAACACAGCATCAATGGGACCGGATGGTGTCCCCGGCTGTGTGCTACACGAGCTAAATGAGGAATTAAACCCGCACATAAGGCAGCTGTTTAATCTCAGCCTTACCACAGGATACGTGCCCAAGGAGTGGCGTGACGGCAACTGTGGTCCCACTCCACAAAGGTGGCGCCTCACGGACCCTGGTAATTACCGCCCCATAAGCTTAACAAGTCTAGTCTGCAAAGCTATGGAGAGGATCATAATGGAGCTCATAAACAAAGATATAGGGGACTTGCAGACATTGGACCCGACCCAGTTTGGCTTTGTCAAGGGAAGATCATGCCTTTTGAACTTGGTCAACTTCTTGAAATAGTCACCAAGGCCATTGATGAGGAAAGGCAGTCCATACAGCCTACCTTGACCTTGCAAAGGCTTTCGACACAATACCCCACTCGGGTATTGTAGAAAAACTTACCAGCTTAAATGTAAACCCATATGTCACAAGATGGGTTGCAAACTGGCTTAAGGACAGAACCCACAGGGTTAGAGTTGCTGGCGCTGTGTCAGACTCCAAGCCGGTCACAAGTGGTGTCCCACAGGGCTCGGTCCTTGGCCCCTATTGTTTGGCATCTACTTCTCAGAAGTACAGGCCAACATGGGAGGACTTTGGCTGACAAAGTTTGCAGATGACTGCAAACTGGGCCATAGTGGAAAGTGCATCGGACACTGATATCCTTCAGAAGGGACTCACGGAAACAGATAGCTGGTGCCAGAGCCATGGCCTGAAGTTAAACGCCAAAAATGTATAGTCATACCCTTCGGGAAAAACAAGGTAACCCCAAGCTACCATATAGGTGGCAATCCACTAAGCACAGAAGAGGTTATCAGGGACCTGGGGACCCAGGTTGACAGTGGCCTTTCTTTTGACACTCACATTGCTAAAGTGGTTAGAAAGACCTTCTACATTGCCCACCTGATCATGAAGGGATTCACATCCAGATCTAGTGAGGTCATTGTTCCCCTGTACTCTTCACTTATCAGACCAATGATCGAGTACAATGCCCCATTCGGGATGTATCTCACCCCACATCTGCAGCAATTGGAGAGACCCCAAAGTTCCTCACCAAAAGGATAAAGGGACTCCAAAATCTGTCATATGCTGCCAGATTGAAGAAACTCCAGCTCTATTCAGTCGCATACCGTCTGCTCAGAGGTGACATGTGCCTGACATACAAGGCCATGTCCAACCGCGAATTAATGGACATGCTCCACCTCAAAAAATCCAAATCCACCAAAACCACTAGAGCAAGCGACTTAAACCTTAGCACGGATATAAATAGGACGTGCTGGAGGGATAGATTTATCACTCAGAGACTCCCTATGCTGTGGAATAAAATCCCGGTCCATGTGAGGCAGAGCACCTCGCTGACTCTGTTCAAGAGAAATCTAGACCTGTGGATGGGAGATCGTAGGTTTACCCCGGGAATCATCTCTGGGTCACTGCTGGACAGAGGCACAACAAACTAATGGGCACAGTATTTTTTCATATAAGGGGTGGCGTAAGCCACAATAATTTGGGCTAGGCTTATAAATGCCTTAGGGCAGATAGCCTAGTATAAACCTATGAACCTATGAACCTATATGTAACTTTAACTGAAAGCACACAAAGCATAATCATAACGGGTTCTTTAGGAAGTAAGAAGTGGGGGCAATCACATCTATAGAAGCCAATATGGGGCTATAAAGCAGACTTTAGCTTTGTGGAGTGTGACTTTTTATTTTTAATGAGCTTCATGATCTGATAAAATGGGGAAAAACATGGAGGAGTCCATTGGGCTATTTGTGGACTGGTAAATGGTTGACCTCCTAGAGAATGAATAAGCAAAAAAGATATTGGAGCTTTTCATACTTATCACAGAAGGGAACAATTACATGGACAATTTTCCCATAAACTGAATACTCTGAGAGTCATGGAATGACTGAGGGACCATTTGTGCAGCAATAACAGGCAATGACTCAGCCTGTCTACAAGTGAAGTGGCTTCCCTCTGGAATGTGATTGGTCTTAAGGAAGTAGTGGGAATGAATGGCCTACTGTTAGGCCCCTCATGGCCTTGAGCTACAAGGGGAAGGATTGGTACCCTTTGTTTGGTGACATATCATAACATCCCATGTTGTCAGAGTGAATGCCCATTACCCTAGAGGGACAGAACCCTGAAAGGCATTTAAGATGAGAAGTACTGCCTGCATCTGCAGGACACTAATGTAGAGATTTGACATCTAAGGCTACTAGACACTTTAGACTATCTGCTTACTGCAGTGTCTCTCTCACCCAGGGCAACTGTAACCATGTGGACTGATGCCTACACAACTGATATATATGGAAGGGGATTATGCAGGGCAGATGATCTGGAACACTCTATTATCATTGCAGATAATATTTACAGGTTTTGGAAATTTTGACTAAAAGTTGTTCAGGCTCTGAGCTATGGGTCTGCTGAAACTGAATTGTCCTTTACAAGAATCCTATATGGTGCCTGTTGGTGGGTACCACTGAAGTGGCTGCAGCCATAAGTCCTTGTGTTTTTTCAGGCAAACCTAAACCAAGACAAAGATGGAATCTTGGGAACTGCTGCCTGAAAGGATGGCATCCTTTTCATGAGAGGTATACAAGGCAAAGAACAATGACTAACTGACAGCCAGTCAAGGTCAGCAACTGAGATGGTAGCAACTAGGACCATCCCTGGGAAAGTAACAGTCTGAGCAGAGAAAATAAAAAAAACATAGCTGTATTCTTGAAAACAGACAATGACCACCATCAGATTACCAAAGTGAATTATGCCAAAGAGTGATTCCCCAAATCTTGCAGACCTAAGCCTGTGGTAAAAGCAAGCGGACAAAGTAGGAAGGAACTTGCTGATCACCTTACTGGAGAGATAGAACCTTCACATACCTCTCAATAAAGTGTAACCTGTTCCCAGGTCAGAACCTCAGAGAAGGTTATACCTACGTGAAGTGGTGCCTTCAGTCAATAAAGAATTCCTGGAGGAAAACTGAGTGAATTGTTCTTCAGATTAATCCATTTATGTCACTACTTGTGCTTCCTATTAAAAATTACATTGGAGAGATCATTCCTTTATGTCAACTTCTCAGATATCAGAATACTGATAGGTGCCAAATCTACCAATATCCAGTACTAAAAACAAACAAAAATATCATGTCTTGAACAGTGTCTGCAGCTATGTGGAAAGCAGAGATATACATAAGTGAAAATCCTCCCGTCAACTACATTGCATAAAAAGAAATGTTGATGTTGGCTATGCCATGCAATACTTCGATTTAAAAACACACAACTTACTAATTTTCCCTCTTGGTAGTTACACTGCTGATTGGTCACATAATCCTGTTCACACGCTGGCTAAATTGTACAAGTACTTGTGAGCAAAAATGATCCCATAACATATGTAAAGAGTATGGAGCTGTACTCTTTTGTTGGTCTGTTATGCAAGTTTCAGCATCTTTTTTCAACTGCTTAGATGACGTCTCCTGTATAACTGTCTTAATACTTTTTTCCAGTCCTTTCCTTGCGCTGTAATTCACATGGTCGTGGCTAGTAGTGCTACATGACGGTGAGATCAGCACCAGTGTGCAGTGCTGCTGGGGTGACGTTTATGGAGATTTCAGATTCTTTCTGAAATACTAGAGTTCACTGCTCTTTTAAGTGTCTCTATATGCACTAAACTGCTACACCTATAGTCAGTCACAGTACTCCCGTGTAAGGAAAGCCACGCAAGAAAGACTCATTTACCACAGATGACGAATGATAATTTTGATTTTAGTGTCTGGTCCATCAATCAACCATTTGAAGTTCCTGTACTCTTGGGGATATTCCTGTCATTTGTTGCTAGTTTGTTATTTGTATATTTTGATATTATTAATAATACAAGACATTTTTCTCCTCTTTTTCTATCAGTACATGTTCTTGACTTGGCCAGAAGCATGTTAGTAGAATATGGTCATTACTTCTGAAGTATGCAGATTTCTGGTTAGACACAAATACTGTTTTTACATACCTATACTGTTTGTTCATCAGGCTAGAAACTTACATTTCTAACTTGTGCCTTTAACTCTTCTGCTGCCATTTTGGATTACTCCACCTGCCATTTATAGAACATTAACACAAACTTTATGTCCATCAGTAGTTAGTGGGAAGGCAACACAGGTTCATAGGTGATTACTAGTCTAACATCCCTAAAAGGCCTTTTTAAGGCTAGCCATGCTTCCCAAATATATTTGACAAGTTATAATACCAATCATTTTACAGAGATTATAACTTGGACGTGAGTATTCGAGCATTTACAAGCTTCTTCTTTCTAATAGGGACATAGGTGGCAGACCAGAGGTAACTTTACGATAATCCATCCACTGACCCAAGTTGTCCAAGAATAATTGCAGGGAGGAGCTCTGCTTCACATGGATGGGAAGCCTATTCTTGAGAAGGGATAGTCTTGAGACATATGCCTGTCCCTCCAACATGTCTTATTTATGTTGCAGATGAGGTTCAAGTCCCTAGATCAGGTGTTTCAGATGCTATTTGTTTTATAAATGTGTAAAAGGTCCATAAGGTCTGGATCAGAGACAGCTTTGGAGGTCAAGCATACATCACCCCTCAGCAGTCTGTAGGGCACCAAGTACAAGGGTAAGGCATAGGACATGTTTTCCACACCATGTATTCTTTTTGCAAGGAACCTCTGAGGATGCTCCAGATGTTGCATGTGCCTGCTCAGGTATTCACTGATTGGTCTGATGAGAGCTGAGAACAGTGGAACTATGACATCTTTGGACCTAGATGGCATACCCTTCCATACAAGTTGAGCAACATAGAATGATTTTCTTACTACAGTCAGTAGACACATGATAGTCAAAGGCCTAGTGACTGTCTACCTTCATTCCTAAATCCCTGATCAGAGGGTTAACTCTTAGGAGTGCATTATGAATGCAGCAATTTCCAGGGCCGGTCATCTTTCTGAAAGATACTATTATGCATTTTTTAGAATTGAGTTTTAGACTCTGGCACCATTTATTAGCATGTGTCAGACTTTCTTGTAGGATGTTTGTGTCTTTGGTGACTTCTGTGATTCTGCTTAGCTTGCAATCATTTGCAAACTTGGTCAGTCAGAGGCCTTTGATGTAGGCCTTGACTTCAGAGAAATAGACATCAAGAAAGAAGTGGCCCCAGCACTGAGCCCTGGGAGATTCCACTAGTGGCTGGCCTTTTTATGGAGATAGACTCACTTGTCCTGACTTTTATGCCCTGTCTGTGAGCCAGATGGGTACCCAGTGGGTCACATAGTGGGTCTATATCTAGTTTCATGAGCTTGTCTACAAAGCCTGAGTGGGGAGTTGTCTTTAATGCTTTGGCGAAGTCGAGGGGACAGTATGCACTATTTTGCCCACATCCATTGTTTTGGTGGCCTTCTGAAAAAACCCGCCAGGTTAAGTAGTCATGACCTGCACTTGACAAAACCAAACTGGGTTAGATTCAAGGTTTGAAGGTTTCCTCTGTTGTTGTTTATTGTGTTAGTGATTATTCTGTCCATGGATGTACGTATGAGACTATCCAGGCTTATGGATTGGTAGTCTCCCAAGTCCATGGATGGCCCTCCCTTGTGCAGAGGCATAACAGTTGCAGTCCTTCACTCACTTGGCATTCAGGTACAATTGATGCAGTGCTTTGGCTTGCAGGAGCACATTGAGGATCTGTTCCTTACTGATAGCTGGGGGAGCTGTGGTTGGGGGTATTTCTTAAGAGGTGACTGGGGGAGGAAAGCAGGGTAAAATTGGAGCTGAATTTATCAGCCAGTAGATTTGCTGCATCCTCAGGCTCTACATATGTGTCTAAATTTACAATTAGTTCAGCACATTGTTGTGTATTGCTTTTGAGGTTTCAGACATAGACAAAGAATGCCTCGTGGTTGTCCTTGAGCCTGGGAGGCTACTTTTACCTCAGATTTGGCTTTGGTTGACTTACTTAGTTCCATGAGTTGTTTATTTAGTTTGATGTGGTAGCTCTTACCTTGCTGGGTATTGCAATTTTTATTTTGAGCCATGACATTCTTCCTTTTGTATACAACCTTTTGGAATTGGAATGCCACTACAGTGACTTGTTTTTAGAGCTAGTCTTGTGCTTATATGGGGTAGGTATGATTCCCTCTGTGTAGCTATATACATGGTTGTACATGTTTTTTGTGAATTACTCCGTGTAGAGGTGGTTTTCCATGAGTTTGGAAGAGCTTGAAATTTTGCCATGGTGTCTCTTAAAAGTAGTAGTTAGCCTTGGAGTAATTCCTAAAACTATCAGGGTTACCTGATGTCAAGGGTTCTATTTTTATTTTGAAGGAGAGAGCTGTAAGGTCTGACATGACCAGTGAGGACATTACACTCTGAGGAATGTAGCATTCATCCATGTTGTTGAGGACCAGGTTAAGGATGTTTGCACCCCTTTTGGGTATATAGACTAGACAAAGTCCAGGAATCTATGCGCCTGAAAGTCTGAGGTCATGCGTCATAGCCCCTAGCAGACTTCTGGCTATTTTCTGATGAGTATAATTATTTTGGACTTTTTAGAACTAATTTCAGCAGGTTCTTGAGCTCTACATGCAGGCACTTGGTAAAAGCTTGTGGAACTAATGCTATAGTCTACCTTCAATCCAAAACCTCCAGTGGAAAATCACTAACTGACTATATTATCTGAAATTCCTTTTTTGTGGGAGAACTTATTTTGTGGAATTTTCCTCCTCTGAAACAAAAAAATGCACTGTTTATGTTCTGATACACTTTGTTGATGTTATTTTGTAACCCCCATAACAAGCACTGCTTCAGTAAGATTTTCATTTCAGAGCATACTATTAGAAGTATCAAATTAAACCAATATTTATAGGGGTTGGTAATACTTTTCCATTTTTCAATGCTAGATGTCCTAGCCAAAAGACAAAGATAGAAAAGAGACACTACCATTTTCTGTGTTTTTTTTTAATACTAGATTGAAGGGAATGCCATAATGATAGACAGATAATATGAGGGTAATGCTACTCAATGCTAGAAGTCTGAACCTCAAAATGCATTCACTCGAGTCACTGCTTAAAATGGAGAACATCAACATTTGTGCAGTGACAGAGACCTGGTTCAAGGCTCCAGAGAGCACCCCTGCATTACCAGGCTATAATTCATACCACACCTTTCGGCCACCTAACCTGGACCGAAACACAAAAGGTGGCGGAATGTCCATATTCATGAAGGATATCCACACCTCCAGGCTAGTTGCTCAGCATAATGCATCCAAGATTATCCAAGTACAACTAACTCTGGGCAAGAACCCCAATCCAAATTGTAACTTGCTACAGATCCATCATGCCCCAGGATTCCCACTCCTCATTTATTGATACACTGGAAAATATTAGGGTACAACCCAACACCCTAATAATGGGTGATTTCAACTACTCCACCATTAACTGGGAAAACGTCTCATGTACCAACTCTTTTGCTCAACGTTTTCTGGAATTCATAAATTCCAGCCCCTTGGATCAACTTATCCACACCCTCACTAGGGGCAACACTATCCTAGACCTGGTTATTACCAACATGGGCAATCGGTGTTCTACACCAGAGGTCAATTCCTCGTTGGTCAGATCTGACCACAAGCTAATCACCCTAGAATTCCACATCCTGTCCCCCACCCCCCCATTAGGGAAGCCACCGTAAAACATTTCTCCAAAGCCAACTTCATGCTTCTTAAGACAGAAGTGGCAAACTTCATCCATTGCCGGACTTAGGCATAGGCCAACTAGGTGGCCGCCTAGGGCACCACTCTAGCAGAGGCACTTTACCAGTATTTATTTGGTGTAGATAGACTAGGATGGGCCCATCAGGTGGTGTGGGAGGACGCCGTGGAGACCTTTTGCCTAGGGCACAAGTTGACCTAAGGCCACTCCTGACTTCATGACACCCATACAGATGGACAATAGAGGTAAGACTGCTGAATCCTACACAAATGCACTTTATAAGCACTTACACAAGTGCATGGATCGTGCTAGCCCTAACAGAACCAAGATGCTATCCTCCAAAAAAAGAAAGCCAATCTGGTGGTCCCCTGCCATAAACAAACTCTACAACAAAAGAAAGAAACTGTTGCAAAAAAGAATAAAATCCCATGATTGGAGGAACTCCCTGGTCAGCCTCAGTAAGAAGGTGAGATCCCTCAAAAAATCCTCCAAAGTTAGTTATGAAAACAAACTACCGCTGATTCTAAAGACAACCACAAAGCATTCTATAGCTATGTCAAGAATCTCAATGGCAACACTCAGATCTGCTCTGAGTTACAGCACAATGGTACTAAATATACAGAACCAACTGATAGTGCCAACATCCTGGCAGATAGGTTCAGTGCTAACTTTATCCCCTTCTAACCCCCTAAAGGGCCCATCTATATACCGGAAGAATGCAAAGTTCCTGTAATCACGGCTGCACAGTTAAAAACCACACTCTCCAAAGCCAAGAATACAGCATCCATGGGACCTGACAACATCTCAGGCTGCATTCTACATAAACTACAGAATGAACTGGCAGCCCACCTAAGCACCACGGTCAATCATAGCCTCACCTGAAGCTTTGTGCCCACTGAATGGTGTACAGCGGCGGTTCCCCCACTCCACAAAGGGGGAGCCACAACTGACCCCGGGAACTACCGTCCCATTAGCCTAATGAGCCTGGTCTGCAAGGCCATGGAATGTAACATCATGGAACTTATAAATGAAGACATTGGTAATCTCCAATCTCTGGACCCCACCCAGTTCAGGTTTGTAAAAGGCAGATCATGTCTCTTAAACCTGATAGACTTCTTTGAAGCAGTCACCAAAGCTGTAGACGAGGGTAAGGTGGTTCACAAAGCCTATCTAGATCTCGCCAAGGCTTTTGACACCATCCCCACTCTGGAATAATAGATAAACTCATTAAACTATGTATAAATCCCCATGTCACAAGATGGGTTGCCAGCTGGCTCACTGACAGAACCCACAATGTGAAAGTAGCAGACTCCAAATCCGACTTCAGCCCAGTGACAAGTGGAGTACCACAGGGTTCAGTCCTGGGTCTTCTCCTGTTTGGTATCTACTTTTCTGAAGTACAGGCTAACACAGAAGGTCTTTGGCTAATGAAGTTCACAGATGACTGCAAATTAGGAGCCATAGTTGAAACTGGACATTCTACAAAAGAGCCTCACTGAGACAGATGCCTGATGTCAAAGCCATGGCCTCAAGCTCAATGCCAAAAAGTGCATTGTCATCCCCTTTGGTAAAAACTCTGTACCCATGAGCTACCACATAGGTGGTAGTCTACTTAACACCGAATGTGTGATTAGAGACCTTGGGACACAGGTGGACAGTAGTCTCTGTTTTGATAATCATATCACCACAGTAGTCAGGAAATCCTTCTACATGGCACACCTCATCACAAAAGGTTTCTCATCCAGGAAAAATAGAGGTCATTGTTCCCCTCTACTCATCACTCATCACACCCATTATAGAGTGCAATGCCCCATTTGGTATGTACCTCACAAGACATCTACAACAACTGGAAAGGACGCAGAAATACCTCACAAAGAGGATTACTGGCCTCAAACAGATGCCCTATGCAGACCGTCTCAAAAAACTCCAGTTTTACTCTGTCGCATATCGCCTACTCAGGGGCGATCTCTGCCTAACATACAAAGCTATGTCAAACCCACAGCTGTTGGACATGCTCCACTTAAAGAAATCTCAATCCCCCTGAGCTACATGCTCTAGGGACCTAAACCTTGTCACCACAATAAACAGAACATGCTGGAGGGCTAGATTCCTGTCCCAGAGACTTCCCATACTCTAGAACAAACTACCTATCTATATCAAACAATGCTCCTCATTAGCACTCTTCAAGAAAAATCTTGATGATTGGATGGGAAATAGGAAATTCACCCCAGGGATCACCTCTGTGGCTCTGCTTGACAGGGGCACAGGAAAATAATTTTCTTGGGTGGCGAAAGCCAGAGTACCTTTTTTCTAGGCTTATATAGGCCCTAGGGATGAGCCCATGTGATGGTGGTGCTGCGGTAGCATTGTCGCCTCACAGTAAGACGTTGTCCTGTTCGATTATCAGTTAGAGCGTCTTCTGTGTGGAAACATGCATGAATGGGCATACCTTCATTGAAGGATGTGCATCAGGGCCAACAACTCTGCACTTAAAAATCTACTGCCAATCATTAGCAGACCGGAGTTCCGCTGTGACGACCGCTAACCGAGAAAAGCCGAAAGACGCAACATATAGGCCATAGGGACAATAGCCTAATACCTACCTATGAACCTATAACTGCTGATGGGACATACTATTCAGTTTATCAATCACAAATTAAACATTCCTTCACACCAACAAGCTCAGTTGGTACACTGAAATAGGGAACACTGCAGTTACCAAAACAGAAGAAATTACAGGCTCCATATTATGAGTGTGAGACCCATATCTGTCAGTCTTAAAGTTTCACGAAATAAAATGTGACTGACTAGCAAATACAACAAACATCAACAAAAATGTGATTGTCCAGGAAATTCAGTAAATGTCAAAACTTATTTAATACCATTACATCATTTCTGCAGGGAGGCCAACAATTCTTGATATGTAGGGCCCTGCACCCCATCACACCCCCCCACTTAGACATAATAACTCCAAGATCCTCGGTTATGATATACAATTTTTGTACCTATATTTGTACTTAGAGCTATCTACACTCAGTTGTAGTCCTCATGTTGTTGTGTTTGTTTGTCTTTTCGGCTTTTCCCGGTAAGGGGTCGCCACAGCGGAACTCCGGTCCGCTAATGATTGGCAGTAGATTTTTATGGTGCCGAGTTGCCAGCCCGATGCCCAACCATCAGAGAAGGCACGCCCATTCACGCATGTCTTTCGAACGCCCACTCGACCGCGGGGAGGACATGCAGAAGGCGTTCCAGCCGATAATCGAATGGGAGAACCTCTTGCTGTGAGGTAACGACGCAACCACTGTACCACCACGGCTAATACTCAATTGTAGTCCTCATATGCATCCTATATGTATATTATTACTATGTTTGTGTGGAATTGTATTGTTTGCTTGGAGCTTTTCTCCCCGGGCCTCCGCTGAAAATGGACCTACGTCCGGTCGGACTTTTCCGGTTAACAAATGTAAAATAAAAAATAAATAAAAAGATGACTGGACCTCAGAGCACAAGGAATACTCCAAGGTTCCATAATAGTGGACTGGGTAGATAGTTCTGCTATTTTTCTATTTTTTACTATTTCTTATTAAAATTTGTTGTTTGGGTGGGTGGACTCACAGACACACACACAACAAAAGCTCATCTATAATCCTCTGAATCTCATCAACAACCAAAAATTGCAATAAAATAAATAAATAGTTTTTTCATCCAAGCATAATCTCCCCCCACTAAGTAAAATAAACAATATTAAATGAACATCTCTTTAATGCTTTAAGCAAAACACACAAATTATTTCCATTTTTTATTTATTTATTTACATTTTCTTGGCCAGGTTAGTCCCACTAGGCCAATAGCCTCTTTTCAGGGGAGACCCAAGCTTATATTCATACTTGTTCATTAAACACCAATTACTACATAAAACAAGTGGAAGCAATGGCACTAAACTGATGCAGTCTGTAAGTGTTCTCACACACGGGCATTTGCACATATGCATTGGTAAGCTGTTCTTGGAAACCTTCACCATTAAAAAAGGCATGCAAAATAGGGTTACCACCTTTTCAAATACCCAAAGTGGGACATTTTTTGTAGAAATGTGAGATTTTGCAGGGCAAAACGTATTCATGGCCAGTGCAAAGGACAGAACATCACTTTTTTGCCAAAATAAAAGCTAATCCTGACTGAGCTCAGCAAACAATCCCTCTCTACAGTCCTTGTCTCTATCACTACTTCTATCACTCTAGTGTAGTGCACCTAGCAACCCACCTGCTTATTAATTTTCCTATACTATCTATTCTCCTATACTTGATATATCACTGCAACCTGTTCATCTCTCCTTTTATTTAGCCTATAGGCTGATCACTTCTGTGCAAATCTCTATCCTAAAACTAGTGCCCTGGCACTACATGTTTTATCTTAATTTGTTATTGGTGTAAATACTTCTAGACTCTTTATGTGTTACTATTTTTCTCTCTTCCTCATTTTTTAGCAGTCCTACTATTGCAATTGTTATGGGATTATAATTCCTCACTACTGTTTAGTTCTTGTTAAACTGCCTCTGCATTGTTACTATACTACATGAAAATGTTCCTTTATTTGCTTATATGTTTTGCATATTTTTTTGTTTATTGTAAGTTACTAGTATATAGTGGAGCTTTTCTCCTCGGGCCTCTGCTGAAAATGGACATGTATCCAGCCAGACTAGCCCGGTCAACAAATGTAAAATAAAATAAAATAAAAATAAAATATAAATAAATGTTGTAGAATATGAGTTGCTTATGCTATTTCATGTAATATTTATGTGTTTCAGATACAAAATAACGGTTTTATGCAATTATTAAGGAAAACTTAAGAAATATATTTTGTCTTAAAATTTCAGGACATTTGCCATTTTTTAGTTTTTTTCTCAGGACACAACTGCCCAAAATGAGACTGTCTCTCACAAAAAGGGACAGGTGGTAATCCTAATGCAAAAGGAATTGAATTTGCATCATATAATGGTACTATTTAAGAAGGTAAGACACTAACTTTTTTAATAATGCTACCCTGTAATAGTAAAATATATTACCAAGCTCATGAGTAATTCATAGTTTACCTATATTGTGTGTGTGTGTGTGTGTGTGTGTGTGTGTGTGTGTGTGTGTGTGTGTGTGTGTGTGTGTGTGTGTGTGTGTGTGTGTGTGTGTGTGTGTGTGTGTGTGTAGGGGAAGGCCATACTTTGATCGTGTCAGCTGAGTTTATAAATTACCTACACCATGCCATGGTACACTGCCAAAAAATAAGATGCTGACGTAATTTCTTTCAAAGTCCTGTATTCACAGCCAAGAAACTGAAAAGAAAAATAAATAATGTGCAATGGTTTTAAAATATGGGGATTTTTACAGCATTTGGGAAAACACATTTAAGAAATATTAGAAAAGATAGAAGGAAAAGGGCTGGGGACAAGATCAATTAAAGAAGAAATAAGTAGGAAAGGCAATCTAGGATACAAAGGGCCAATCTGATAAAAGGATAACCAAATCAGTCAAGTAGTTAGATAAGGCATTTCATAGGTGCTTAAGGAACAAAGACAAGCAGAGGAATAACGAAGTTTAACAATGGGGGGGGGGGGGCAGACAAGGACAGTGTAAAATGCAGAGGTGTTAAATGAATACTGCCTGAGAATTCACAATGAAAGCTATTTACCAAATCCAGGAGTAGAAGTGCCAAGGATAACAGGATTGCTCCTACTTCCTTCACAGAAGTAAGCCTTGTGAAACAGCTTCAAAGACTAGACAAAGCAGCAGCAGGCCTCATTCCACAATTCCTAAAGAAATGAGTAGAAAAGTATTTAATACTATCAACCAATCTTGTTAACAAAGCAGGGGAGGAGGGTACATTTCATGAAGACTAGAAGGGTGAGATTTCCCTTCTCAACAGCCAGTATAAGACCAGCTTTAAAAAGTCATTACCTGTCAGTCCTGCCTGTCCATATTCTTTCTAGGTAAATCATAGAGCCCCTACAGAAAAAAAGCATTTTAAAATATCTACAAAGCCAAAGGGGTATAGAATCCACGGCAATATCAATTATCAGCAGAAATGCCATGTTAGACAAAGCTAATAGACATTTCTGATGGGTAATAGATAATTAGACTAGACAAAAGCTGTGGGCATGGCCTGCTAAGACTTTGGCAAAGCATTTGGCAAGATGCCACACAATAGCAGAGTAAACATATTAGGAAGGCTTAGAGTGGGCCCCCTAGTGGTAGAATGAGTTCAACACTGTCTAGGTAATAGGGCACAAAGGATCATAGTTAAAAAAGCAGTCCAAGTAAAGTAGCTGAGATCATACCTCTCAACTGTCCAAAATTTTGCAGAATATGTATGATTGTGCCTCATATTTTTTGTTAAATCACCAAGGATTAGGGTCAGTTAATAAGAGCAAATATTAGAACTTCAGAGTTCTTATTGTTCAGAAAATGCATGTTGATCCATGAACTTAAAATTAGGCTATTATTTAAAAATTGTCCCCAGTTTTGGGCCTTTCCCCTTTCCATTATTTTGCACCCACTGAATTTTTTTTTTTTTTTTTTTGGAATTGCCCAGAATTCTTGAGCAAACAAGTTGAGAAATATGGCTGAGGGGTAAACCCTGAGGCACATCCTATCCAGTATTTTCATAAGCAACACTGCAGAAACACCAGAAGGAAATGTTTAGATGACAGACAAGAAAGTCTAAAAATAAAAGGAAACTTTGACAAGAATTGAGAACATTTCATTTTAATTTAAATAATGCCTCTGAAAAGCAAAGGCACAGATGAGAAAATGGCCGGTGGCAACGTAGAAGAAACAGCAAATGATGAACGTGTTCTTTGAGTAACTGTATCTGATACACAAAAAAAAAAAAAAAAAAAAAAAAAAAACAGACAGAATGGGGGCCTGAGAGAGACTTTTAAGCACCTCATGGATATTATTAGAGTCCAAAGAGCTAGCATGTTTAAAAAAAAACATTTCTAAGAACAAGAATGCATAAACTGAATTGCTTGTGAGAAGCTGAAGATTTATTTCATAGAAAGGGTGGCAGACGATTAAAATAGCCTACACGATGAAGGTGTACAGGCAAAACCAGTAACAGAAATGTGAACCACAAACTGGGTTGGTTAAAAACTGCTTGCTAAGTAGGTTCTTTAGTTCATCCAGTGGGGTAGAGAAATAGGCGAATTTCAGCCAAAGGCATTTTCTTGACCATCATTAAAACCTTTATTTCTATTAACTGTTGTTGTTCATGTGTTATTGTAACTAAAATAAAAGTTTCAGTGTCATTATCCATCAAGCCACCTCATCCTCCCACTACAGACCCACCAGCCCATATGTTCTTCTGCCAATACTTATCATTCGATTGAAGACCATCATTGATACCAAACACATATCTGTATTATTTAGTAGCCAAATGAAAATGCAGTTAGGAGTTATAATGCATTTACATGCTTTTGCAGAGTGAAACATCATCCCACATTCTTACATATGTATAAAAACTCTGAGGTCACTGAATTTCATTGATACCTCAAAAAACTTTGGCTGTCTGCTACTTATCAAGCTGACTTTTATGATCAGTACTTGTACACTCCCTGTGAGTATGTATGTATGTATTTATTTATTTGTTTAACATTTGTTAACAGTGAAAGAGGACTGGTCCAATATCCCTGTTCAGCCACAACCAGACCAAATATGCAAATACAAGATACATAGTAATCATTAACAGAGTTGTGCATAATAAACAAAACATATACATGTAATTAATAGAGTTGTATATAATACATGTATTACTGGAGTATATACTGAAAAATGCATATAGGGTTATGAGCATTTGCTTTGAAAAAACTGATGACAAAACAGTAAAATGTGCAATAACGATTTAAAGATAGAACACAGTAAATAGTGAGACATTTATGGAACAGACCTCCCTTGGATATAAAACAGAGGAGTACACTGACCCTCTTTAAATGTAACCAAGATGAATAGATGGGATATCATAAATACAGCCCAGGTGTGACACCTCAATCCAATCAAGCCATCTGATAAAGGTGGTGCCTTAGTCATACTTGATTCTACCTGGTATTGCAGAGCAATGGAATCAATGTTACAGGATGAGAAGACTTATATAAAAATCAAAAAGTTACAGGTTGATAATAAGATATAAGCTTTGAAGAACATCCTGAAAGGAATGTTGATACACAGCCTTTTGAATCAAGATTTGTTTCAGTTTTTTATACATCTTTTCCAAACATACCTTCCATAAGCGGACTACCGAAAATCCACAAAAATAGACTGAATCCTCCATTGCGCCCCATAGTGGCTGGCCATTGATGGGTCACCGAACCTTTATCAATTTATGTGGAGAAAGAACTTAGAGTTCTGCTGAATGAAATTCCGACTGTTTTGAAAGATACCAGTACTTTTTTACAGCATTTAGGTTTAATACTTAATATCTTACCAAGTACCACAGATCTAATATTGGTCACCATAGATATTTGCAGTTTATTTACCTGTATTGCCAATGATCTTGGTATAGAATCAGTTAGGCACTTAGCCAGTAGACTAACCACCAACTTAAATATTGATTTGATCTGCAGTTTATTGGAGCTGGTTCTAGATAATAACATATTTTTTATGGTAAAAATTACTACTAGCAACGGTGGGGTGTGGCCATGGGCACACCATGTGCCAACAGTTATTCTAATTTGGTTCTATCAGAATGGGAAAGCTAATACATTTTAAACAACGCAAATCCCTGGCAAAGCCAGTTGATTTATTATGCACATTTTGTTGATGATGTCTTCCTTTTGTGGAAAGGTACTAGTAAAGACCTGAATGACTTTGTTTCCTTTCTTAACAACACCACTTCCTTTTTGAGATTTACCATGCAATGTTCTAATCAAGAAATTGATTTTTTGGATGTCAAAATATTTTTTGGTAAAGAGGGAGAAATTGGAACTACTATACACAGGAAGCAAATATGGAAAAAATTACTACCTTCATAGGAATAGTCTTCACCCCCCTCACATCCATAGAAACATCATGGAAAATGAATTGACTAGGATCTCACATTTATGTACTCAAGAGGATGATTATATAAAGGAGAAACATTTTTTACAAAATAATTTGATGATAAGAGGACATTCGACCAATGAAGTGGTGATGAAGAGTGAGAGGTCAACTGACTTAAGAAGGAATAGAGGTATTCTATTACTTCACAGAAAGAGCAGTACTACTAGGAGTTCTACCACTGCTAATGTGACTACTCCCCAACTACTTAGAATATCTTTAACTTACTCTAATGACAATCGTGATATTTGTAATATTATTCAGAAATACTGGCCAGTTCTTACTCAAGATGACAAGTTGTGTGACATAGTGGGAGATGTCCCTAAATTTTCTTTTAGAAATAAGAAAAACATTAAACGCCTTCTATGTTCAAAGGATGGTTTTCCACATCCTATAGTTAGTAATAGGAAAGGAACAGTTTGATGTGGTAGGTGTGCAGCTTGTAACAGCACTGATAGTGGCAGCTCCTTTAAACATCCCATCAGTGGCAAAGTATTTTACTTTTCGTGTTATGCCCATTGCAATAGTTAGCATTTGGTGTATCTTGCTACTTGCCAGCATTGTTCCGCTTACTATGTTGGGAAGACTGACCAAATTTTTAAAAAACGCATTTTGAGACATTTATGTGACATTAGGAACAAGGATCCTAAAAATGCTCTTGCATTGCATATAATAAATTTTCCTTCGCATTTGTTTAAGTTCAAAGTTGTTGAACTAACACAAATAAGTATGAAACAAGGGGATGTGTTTAATCTAACCAAAATAAATGAAATTAAATGGATAAAAAATCTTAGAGCCGACAGAGTACCAGGCTTGAATGTGGTAGTTCCTATGAGACCGCTACTGAAGAATAGAAGAACAGTGATTGGCTCTTTTTGGGCCATGTCATTTCCTTGGAACTGTGATAGGAAGAGAGCTAATAGGCTTAAAAGAAAGGCATCGTCACAAATTGAATTCTTGATTGGTTCATTTACAGTTAAAATGTCTGAGCATACCCCTTTTTCTATTATATGATCTGATGAAGGTACTTTCCGAAAGCGCTTATCATCGTTTGAAATCTTGGGGTTATTCACTTCTTTGAACTACATTCTATCATTCAAGGATTTTATTAAAGAAGGATTTTAGCAGTTTATACGGCTTCGTGTTGGTGTTGTTGGTGTTTTGCAGACTATGTATTTCGTTGTTCTTCAACACACCTTTAGCAGTTGCAGGCATTTGTTTCTCTTCAATCCTTATTGAAGGGGGCTGAAGTTAGGTATTACATAAACCCTGGGTCTGCTTTTCAAGGTCTCGTTGAAGTAGGTTACAACTAGGTATTAATTATTCATGTCTGTGGATATTTTAAAATTGGGATATTGTGATTAGGCTGCAAATGTTCCTCCAGATCAATAGCCTTGTATCACCTGTGGACCTATGAATCTAAGACAGACTTTGGCATATGAACAGTAAAAAAATTATTTTTATGCACAAGAAGTATGCCTTTAAATAAGAGATTGTTTTAGTGTGGAGTTTATTATAGGAATCAGCCTGTGTCTCTGAAGCATCTGCATTTGCCTTCTTTGACCAGATGTATCCAAAGAGCCTTTTTAAACTTTTTAAAGCTCATTGGTTTCTTGAATACTGTCAAAGACTGAGTTCCAAGTTTTCTTTCCTTTTCCCTAGTTGCAGTATGTTGTACAAATGCTCATTTCTTGAGTCATGTAACTTCCACCTCCCATTTACTGTAAAATCATAGTAAATGATAATATCCAGGGTGGTCTCCTTCCTCCCATCCATTTGAGTAATATCATAAACGACAGTCTCAGCACTTGCACCTACACCTCCTATCTCGTCTAATAATAATTTCTGTGCTGTTTTCCTTCCCACTGTTTGGTTGTCATTAGTCCTCTTGTGGTCTGATTGGTCCATTTGTTTCCCATGACTAAGAGATAGTATTCTGTAGCTTATCATCCATGCAGGTATTAGGGCTTACTATTTGCCTGCTGTCTGCCCTTTACCATAAATGGTAGCCTGTCATGCACAGAGTTCCACAATAACACATCGTTGGACTTATGTAAACTCTAAAGCATGAGTACAGTCTCATCTACTTTACATGAATGTATGACCCGGTAGGTAAGTGTGTCATGGTGCATAATACTGCCTGCTTCTTCCTCAGCCTCCATGTGGTGCCAGTAGTGTAGTGGGTTGGTCTGCCTTCCTGCCCTCAAGGAAGGGTGAGCCAGCACTGGTTACTCAATGTTACAGTCCCCTGCTGACTCCCCTGGTAACCCCATCACCAGATGCCTAGCTTATCCAGACTGCCATGATAGTGTTATCCCAGCATGCCACAGACCAGGCATACTTTAAAAGTTTATATGTAAGGTTGCACCCACCTCCTAGTTACCATAATACACTGTAAATGCCCATGTCCATGCAAAGAATATCTCCCCATCCCTCCTAATAATACTATAAATGCTTATATATATATATATATATATATATATATATATATATATATATATATATATATATATATATATATATATATATATATATATATATAGTATCATTCTATTCACTTTGCATTCATTCTAATTATGCTTAATGAGGATAAATAAACCAACATGTCCTGATCCCTCACAGATGGCTATGCTTATGGACAGATCACATTCAGTGATATACTGAATTGTTTGGTTACATTATTCCATAAAAAGGCATAACTAAACAATTTATGAATGAGCGGATTTATGAAGGTCATTTTCATATCATTTCCATTCCAGAATGTTAGAGTGGTATAAACGCAGGTGGATTGTTAATTTAGGGGCTTTATTTAAGCCAGGTCTTAATGACCATTGGTAGCTTTTTTGGTATTTATTTAATGGAGCTATATCCTTTTAGAATTTTGTATCTAGGTTATTTGGTAACTAAGGTCTATTTAATGTTTTTTTTGCCATAATAGGTACCAAGTTGTGTGGTAATTATATAACTGTTCTGGTGGGCTGTGTTATTTATTTGTTTATTCACATTTATATATGTGTGTGTATATATATATATATATATATATATATATATATATATATATATATAAAATATAAAATATAGTATGCATGATTATAGTGTTGTATGAACATTTGGGCTGTAAGGTTCACTTTAAATGCTAATTCATTAGTGTTTGATTTTGGCAAATGTGTATTTTTGTATATATGCAGTCTATATGATTTGGTATGAATGTGTAGAAATTGAACTGTTTCTTTAAGGGCAGATGAGTTTAAAATAGACGTACTTGCGTATGGTGATTACACTGATGACGCTTTGTTAAGTGAAACTGGTCTGTGGGGCAGACTGTGTGGCTAAATAAAGCCTTTAACTCACATGTGGCCTTTATTTATTTTATTTTTGTTGAGTGCTGGAAGTTTTTTGGAGTTTCTATTGTATTTGGTGTTCCGTGCACCTTGTTGGATACGTGCACCATCGTTTTGGGTCCAGTGGTATACATTTTTGAGTGCTGTTCCAAAACCAGGCCTATTTTGGCTTGGAAAACAGACGCAGTGGATTATAATCGTTTGTAGGCTTTATACACGTTTGAGTGGTTCACAGTCACTTTTTATAATGGCGGTACGTCTGGATTTCAAATCGTTTATGGATAAATTGACTGCAGACAAAGATGACTATTCTATTTTTACTGGATCGCATAAGGATGATGAATGCTCCATTAGTATGGGGAATATGGACATGAAACAGCATTTTCGGCAGTTGGCATACATAACTAAAAAGGTACGTTTGTTGGTTTGGCACAATAAGTTATTAAAAGCTTATATACAAGCAAAGATAGTTCCGCGAGGTCTCAGGGTCCAGTTAGAGCCTGGATTGGGGAATGAAGATGCGGATTTTATGAAAAAGTGGTGTGGAGTACAGTTAGTAGCTTCTAATATGTTTATGGAGCTACTTATTGACTACTATGATAAACAATTGCCAGATTTATTTGCCAAATTACAGGCTTGTCACGAACGTACCTTATCTTTTGAGGGCACTAATGAGTATCAACAAATGTATGGGCAGTTTATAGCTGACATGGATAAATTTGATAAGGAGCTGCAGGGTCGAAAAATGCGCAAGTATCAGAGGGACATTAATGACTTTAAAAATGACAAGATATTTTCCTGGAAGAAAAAAAGGAAAGGTGTACATTTTGAAGATGGTAAACAAAATAGACCCAAACGCAAACGAGTACGCTCTATTTTGCGTCGTCAAAATACTGTTTCTAATGTATCAGAAGGTTCATCTGGTTATTCTAATACAGATACTGAACCCGAGCAGGGTGATTTAATATTGTCAGAATCACCAGTTTTAAAAAGAACTAAAACCCCTTTAGGAGGGGAGGTCGTAAACATCGGAGAAGACAAGATGGAAGCAAGGTTTCGGGCCAGTTGGTAGGCCCTGCAGATCCGGTTTCGTTTGCATTAAGAGCAGGCAGTCATGATGACCCTAATGGTATAAACCAAATAGTGGTCAATTTGACACAGCATATTTTTACATCAAGTGAATTAAAGCTGTTGAATAAAGGATTGAGTTATGTGCCTTCATTTTTTGTGTCACAATATGATACTGTCAATGATATCAAACAATTTTGTAGAAATTTGAATTTAAAATATTATTTTGCCCATCAACCTGGAATATTCTCGGGTGATGATAATTCTGGTTTTAGGTTTAAAAAATCTAATTTTCAACCAGTATATAATAATGTAGTCAGGACTTTTGAACAGTTAGTACTACATGAGTTACAAGTTAATCAGGCTGACATTTTTTGTTGTACTTCGTATAATTTGACTTTGGAAGAACGTAATGCTTTAAAGTCTCTTGTCAATAAACATGATGTTGTTATTACTGGGGCAGATAAAGTAGAGGCTGTAGTGATTTGGGACAGGATGCAATATGAGCAAGAGGTTAAAAGACAGTTAACAGACCCCATATCTTATTGTCCCTTACCTATGGATCCTAGTGAAGGGTTCAAAACTGCTATTGACAAGTTTCTTTTAGAAGCAAAATGAAATAATGTTATCAGTGATGATATAGTGCAACAACTAACAGTGGAATGTCCGACTTTTCAATATTTCTATTTAGTTCCCAAAATTCACAAAACACTGCACAATCCTCCAGGGAGGCCCATTGTGGCCGGTAGAGGTTCAGTAATTCAACCATTGTCTGAATTTCTGGAATTTAAATTTAAACCTTTATTGCCCCTCATTAGAGCCAGAATTAGGGATACAAAGCAATTTTTGCAGCTTATGGATGATTTACAGCTTTCTACAGATTCCCTACTGGGAACTTTGGATGTACAATCCCTTTATACTAGTATCCAACATATAAGAGGTATAAAGGTGGTTTATTATTGGATGGTTGAGTCCAGTTTGTATTCTGAGGTTGAGATGGAATTCTTATTATCCTTGTTAAAGTTGGTATTAGAGCATAATGCCTTCAAGTTTAATAATAATTGGTATTTGCAGGTTAAAGGCACGGCGATGGGGGCAACTTTTGCCCCTATATATGCCGACCTGTTTATGGGATACTTAGAGGCATTATACATTTACAAGGAAGGATTCCCATATTCAGCACAGTTGGTTATGTGGCGACGTTATTTAGACGATTGTTGGGTAGTTTGGGATGGGAGTTTACAAGACTGGGAGGGTTTTAAGAGGTATTTAAATGCAAATGAGTATGGCATCACATTTATTGGAAAACTGGATATGTTTACGGTTGATTTTTTAGATGTCAATGTCACAAAAGTGCTTGATGGCACAGTAGTTACCTCGTTATATCGTAAACCTTTCTCCAAAAATTCTATTCTCCATGCCCACAGTTGCCACCCTTCTCATACCATCAATAATATTCCAAAGGCACAGTTTCAAAGGATTAAGAGAATTTGTTCTGACAGTAGGGAATATGAAATACAAGAGACAGATTTAAAATATCGCTTTTTGGCTCGAGGATATAAGAGAGGAATGAATGAACAGGTACAAAAAATGGTTAGGAATATGGATAGAGGGGAGTTGTTACAGGATAGATTGAGTTCCAGGAATGGCCGGTCTACGAGTGTGAGATTCATCACTACTTATGCTAGTAACACTGCCAAAATTAAGCAAGTTATATCTAAATATTGGAACATTTTATATACAGATCCATTTTTTTCTACCATGTTACATTCCAGATGTGAGTTTGGGTACAGGAAGGGTAAGTCAGTTGGACAATATTTATCATCTTTTAAGAAAGGGTCATGTCCAACAGAGGAGGTTGGACTTAAAATTAAAGGCAGTACATATTGTGGTCACTGTAAATATTGTAAATTAATGTCTAAAACTGCTTCTTTTACATCTATCAACACCAGAAAAGTATATGACATTAAATGTTTTGTTACTTGCACTAGCTCCTGGGTGGTTTATATGGCTATATGCCAGTGTGGGGCATTTTACGTAGGACAGACTTCTTGCATATTAAAGCAAAGGATAGCTCTTCATATTAGTGATATAAAATGCAAAAGGACTCGTAATGCCCTATATAAACATATTTTAGTACATCCTACGGCACATTTTGTTTTTGTAGGAATTGATAAAATCAATACCTCAGTAAATAATGAGGTTGCCCAACATAACATTTTGACTGCCAAGGAACGCAGGTGGATTGTTAATTTAGGGGCTTTATTTAAGCCAGGTCTTAATGACCATTGGTAGCTTTTTTGGTATTTATTTAATGGAGCTATATCCTTTTAGAATTTTGTATCTAGGTTATTTGGTAACTAAGGTCTATTTAATGTTTTTTGCCATAATAGGTACCAAGTTGTGTGGTAATTATATAACTGTTCTGGTGGGCTGAGTTATTTATTTGTTTATTCACATTTATGTATGTGTGTATATATATATATAAAATATAAAATATAGTATGCATGATTATAGTGTTGTATGAACATTTGGGCTGTAAGGTTCACTTTAAACGCTAATTCATTAGTGTTTGATTTTGGCAAATGTGTATTTTTGTATATATGCAGTCTATATGATTTGGTACGAATGTGTAGAAATTGAACTGTTTCTTTAAGGGCAGATGAGTTTAAAATAGATGTTCTTGCGTATGATGATTACACTGATGATGCTTTGTTATGCAAAACCGGTCTGTGAGGCAGACTGTGTGGCTAAATAAAGCCTTTAACTCATGCAGTCTATATGATTTCTTTTTATGCTAAAACCGGTCTGTGAGGCAGACTGTGTGGCTAAATAAAGCCTTTAACTCATGTGTGGCCTTTATTTATTTTATTTTTGTTGAGTGCTGGAAGTTTTTGGAGTTTCTGTTGTATTTGGTGTTCCGTGCACCTTGTTGGATACGTGCACCATCGTTTTGGGTCCAGTATATATATATATATATATATATATATATATATATATATAGTATCATTCTATTCACTTTGCATTCATTCTAATTATGCTTAATGAGGATAAATAAACCAACATGTCCTGATCCCTCACAGATGGCTATGCTTATGGACAGATCACATTCAGTGATATACTGAATTGTTTGGCTACATTATTCCATAAAAAGGCATAACTAAACAATTTATGAATGAGCGGATTTATGAAGGTCATTTTCATATCATTTCCATTCCAGAATGTTAGAGTGGTATAAATACCATATATACATGCATGAAATGGAATGCTCAGGACAATCAGACGGAGAAGTATGGAGGCAGACAAAAGAAGCATCCAGGGCCAAGTCAAGCTTTTCATCCTCTCTTTATATTGAAACAATGTAAAATGATAACATGCATTGTGGAATAGAAACACACCGTACTGGGGCCACAACAGTCTGCCTGGGCTGCACTTTGTTTTACAGACATAGCATGGCATAACAGAATGCTCCTTGTCATTCCTCTATGCCATGCCATACTGGTTAGTGGAATAAGGCATGTGTAATGTTTGCCTGAGTATGCTATTCAGTAGCTAGTGGCATGGAATTTTTGTGAATCAGAATCTGCAGTTCTGCTACCTACTAATCAGGACAATAAGTCAACCAAACAATTACATTTTATGAATTCTAGTCTTTGTTATCTTATATTTAAGTAGGGTGGCCACGGTGGTGCAGCGGTTAGCATTGCTGCCTCACAGCAAGAGGCTCTCCGGTTCGATCTTTGGTTGGGGTGCCTTCTGTGCGGAGTCTACATATCCTCCCTGTGGTCACGTGGGTTTCCTCTGGGTGCTGTGGTTTCCTCCCACATCCCAAAGACATGCTGTAGGTGGATCGGACACTCTAAATTGGCCCTAGGTGTGCATGTGTGCCTTCTGTGGAAGGTTGGGCGTCAGGCTGGCAACTCGACACTGTAAAACTCCACTGCCAATCATGAGCAGACAGGTGATCCACTGTGGCAACCTCTAACCAGGAAAAGCCGAAAGAAGAAGAAGAATTATCTTACATTTAAGTAGCTTATGAACTGTACCATTTAACTGAGGAATTTAGTTCCAAAAGGTGGCTTTGCATTAAGTACACAGAATATCTTTTCAGATACAGCTGAACATTTTTGCCACAATAGGACATGAAGCCATAAGATGAATGTGTTGAGGGTTTGGGGAAATATATTACTTACAGCATTTAAATTAATGGTCACTTGTCTCATTAATTTGGCAGTTTTCAGTAGTTTTATCTGAAACTTAAAATAACATTTCTTCAAAGCACTGTATACTAATCATGAATGTGACAGATATCATTACTTAAATTCAGGTCATTGTTCTTCTATTCCAACCCCAAAGGATTTTATTTGTTTAATGTGCACAACTGATGTGCCACCTACTTGTAACTTGTTTTTTTAACCATTTGAACTGCTTTGCTGTTTCACTGTTTCAACTGTTTGCTGTTTGAGACTCTTTTTCCTGCACTTTGTATTTTCTAGTACTTGTGTATTTTATAGCATAGGCTAGATTGAGATTTCCTGAATCTAGACTGTTTGGCATTATCTGAGCACTAAAACCAGCCATCTTACATTAAGAAGGCCCCCTGCACCCTTGTAGCAGAAGAGTGTAGCAAAAGACCCATATGAGTTGGAGATTGTTGGAATAAGGCTCAGTATTAAGCATTTCCATTAGCCAGCTTGCTTGAAAATTGCTTAACTTAGCTTGTACTGAGGCAGTATATTTGCAACTGTCCTCATTAAAGTAAACAAATTTACACCTAGTATATGCATGGTCAATTCTCCTCCATTTCTCCTGCCAGCCTGATTGATATGGGTATCCTGAGGCAGTGTAGCAATTGCCTGATGTACACTGACAACTCACTACTCCTAAACCACTCAAGCTCAAATATATACACTAAGAATTTGGAATGCTTGCGCTCTCTCATTCACAGAACAGTAACACTGAACAAGTTGTCAGCCCACATACTTCACCTCCTGCACAAACCATGCTCTCAACACATAAACCATCATATGTGGAGGTACTCACCAGAAATTTACCAAAGACCTCTGAAACACAAACATGCTACACATAATACAGTACCTACAGTACTCAATACACTCAAACCCACAAGCGCAAGTGTCTTACCAAACAGGCAAAGCACATCTAAACCTCTATAGTGAGACACACAGATGTCACACTCACCAGGCTGGACAAAGATAAGGTTACGGTAACCTGTTTGTTGGGTGCCAAGATCTGCCAGATCACACACGCACTCTCTCCACAACAAGTACCATTATGACTCTGTCATTGTTCATGTTGGTGTGAATGACTTGAAATGTACCTCACTGGAATATATGAAGAAAGACATGACTGAGCTCCCTAAATATGTGTCTCAGGCAATTATGTCCCTAGCCTTGAGCAGCATACTACATTCACCTAAGATGATATCACAATATAAACAAGAAATGATTGACTTCAGCAATTGGCATATATTATGGTGTCATTCTAAGGGGATCCAGTACCTGTCAGCCTGGGATGACATGGTAGAAAGACCAGCTTTGCCAGAGAGGGTATTCATCTGTCACCTCTGGGATTATGGTTAACGGCTAAGGCTCTTGTCTCCCCCATTGTGTCTTTTTTAGGCAATGTTACAACAAAATTCCGGAAGTAAAAATATCTTCAAAAAGCAACCTCAAGGTTATGCTGCTAAATGCTAGGAGGCTAAACCTAAATCTGCACTCACTGGGAGCAGCCCTTACTTTAGAAGATCCTGACATCTGTGCAGTCACAGAGACTTGATTTAAGGCTGCGGAAAGCACCCCAGCCATACAGGGTTATAATGTCTTCCACACATTCAGACCACAAACTGAAACTGTGAGAACTAAAGGAGGTGGAGTATCAGTATCCATCAAAGATAAATACATCTCTAGATTGGTTAAACAAAACAATTCTCATTAACTAATCCAGGTCCGGATGACTATAGGAAAGACCCCTCTCCAAGTTATTGCCAGTTATAGGACCCCCTCCATGAACCAGGATACCCACACTGCATACTTGGATCTACTTAAATCACTCAAGATACAACCAAACACTGGTTTCCGGTGACTTTAACAACCCATCCATAGATTGGGTAAATTATATGTGTACTAACACACTTGCCCAAAGGTTGTTGGACTTCATCATCTCCAATACCCTGGACCAGTTGGTTAACACCCCCACAAGGGGCCCAAACTTTCTGTATCTGGTGGTCACTAACATGGGTGATCATTGCACCACTCCATGTGTGTGTCCCTCCCTAGTGAGGTCTGACTGTAAATCAGTCTAATTAGAAGCAACAGTAACATCTGCCCCCCAATTAGCAGCAACAAGACTAAAAAAACTACTCCAAAGCCAATAATTTGTGAAGGCATTAATAGCTTCGTAGCCCCTGCCTTCACTGATGGCATAGACACCTATACTGGGATTTGCACCAATGCCTTGTATAAGCATTTGTACAAATGTATTGACTCAGCCTTACCTGACAGGATCAAAACAAGCTCCTCAAGAAAGAACAAGCCTGCCTGGTGGACATCTGCCATTAACAGGTTATACAATAAGAGAAAGAAATTAGGAAGCTTTTCAATTACTGAACTTAGCACTCAATGCCTCAAAACAAAACTTATGGTATTTAATGAACTCATTCTCCAGCCAAAATAACTCAGATGACAATCAGCTTAGTTTACAACTCACATCTTCAAATATATATACAGCTGACTTCTATCTTTTAATCTTGCATGTTATCCCATGACATTTAATCCACATCAGATTGCATTGTTTTGAATGTTTGTCTGTATTGGAGCTTTTCTCCCAGGACTCAATGGACTATCCTGGTAAACCAACTGCAAATAAATAAATAAATTGCTGTCCAAAAGCAAGAAAGAATGGTCTCTGAATTGGAAGCATTACCTCCTCCACTTAAACAAGTAAATAAGACACCATGTAAGGCATTCTAAAGCTAACTATGAATTCAAATTAGCCTCCTTAGCTAAGGATAACCATAAGGCCTTTTTTAGCCATATCAGAAGCATTAAAAGAAAAACCCAGATATGCACAGAACTGGTTGTTAATGGCTCCACATATACTGAACCCATAGAAATAGCCAACCTGCTAGCTGACAGGTTCAGTAAAAACTTCTCCCCCCTGTCCCCACCACATATCTCCCAAAGCATCCCTACCACCTGCCCTCCACCTAGTATCTACAAGGAGCAGGACATAAATGCTCTCTCCAAAGCCAAAAACACAACCTCTATGAGACCTGATAATATCCCAGGCTGTGTTCTAAATGGATTAAAACAGGAACTAGCTGCACCACTAGGTACTCTTTGTAACCGCAGTCTAAGGACTGGTTTTGTACCTGCTGAATAAAAAACATCAACCATCATCCGTTACATAAAGGAGGCACCTCCACAGACCTTGGGAACTATAGACCCATAAGCCTGATCAGCCTAATCTGCAAAACTATGGAAAGAATAATCATGGATCTTATCAACAAAGACATAGGAGACCCCCAAATGCTTGACCTGACCCATTTGGCTTCATTAAAGGGAAACTCTGCCTCTTGAACTTGGTGGACTTCTTTGAGACAGACACCAAAGCTCTTGATGAAGGCAAATTCCTGCATACAGCCTACCTGGACCTGGCCAAGGCCTTTGACACTCTTCCACACTCAGGCATCATTGATAAACTCAAAACCACCAAAACAAAATAAAATAAAATAAAAACTGACCACGACCTATGAACATACACTTCATTAAAAGACTTAGCACCTCGGCCAAAAGCCTTCCAAGAGTAAAGAACACATAACATACAACCATTTGAATACTTAATTCACCCAAATAAACAATTACCTAATTAAATAACATATTTCCAATTGCACTCTTTATTAAGACCAAATGGTTCCATTGTATTGTATTTTACGTATTAATAGGGTGTGTAGTTCAGACAGTATTTTTGAGAAAGAAATACAAAATATGATAGAAATGTTTATTAGAAGGGGATATGATAGAAAGATAGTAATGGATTCTAGGCTAAAAGTGTTGGAAAAACGTTTTGGTACTCCCACTTTGAGTGGGAATACATATCATCTGCCTTCTGAAACAAGTGTTGTAAGGAAACAATATGGTAGGAATAATAGGGATAGGAAAGTAGTCTATTCTGTTACAACATATAATGTCCCGACTGAACAAATAGTTAAATAAGTGAAACAACATTGGTCTGTGTTGCTTAGGGACAAAAAGTTAGCAAATATACTTCAGGATTATATAAATATATCTTATAGAAGAAGTAGAAATTTGGCTGATATGGTGGTACGTAATACTTTTTTACCACCAGAGGCCATTTTAGATGGTAATGTTCCCCTAAATATGGGCACTTTTGCTTGTAATAAATGTTTTATTTGCAAGCATATAGTAAGCTCTTTTCCTGATATTAATGGTACTAAGTTCTATTTGGTCTTAATAAAGAGTCCAATTGGAAATATGTTATTTAATTAGGTAATTGTTTAATTGGGTTAATTAAGTATTTAAATGGTTGCGTGTTATGTCTTCTTCACTCTTGGAAGTCTTTTGGCCGAGAGGCTGTCTTTTAATAAAGTGTGTGTTCATAGGTCGTGGTCAGTTGTTATTTTATATTATTGATAAACTCACCCAACTGGAGATCAACCCATATATTGTCAGGTGGGTTGCAAATTGGCTTACCATTAGAATGCACACAGTCAAAATAGGTGACTATACCTCCACCAGCAGACCCATAACCAGTGGTGTTCCACAGGAATTTGTGCTGGGGCCCCTGTTGTTTGGAATCTATTTCTCAGATGTACAGGCTAAAACAAAAGGTCTATGGCTGACAAAGTTTGCTGATGATTGCAAAGTGGGTGCAGTCATCGAGTTCCCAAATGATGTCAACATCTTACAAGAGGGACTTACACAGACAAATGACTAGTGCCAAAGTCATGAGCTAAATCTCAATGCAAAAAATGCATTATCATCCCCTCCAGCAAAGGCGACATCCCTTCAGATTGTCACATTAATAACAACACCCTAGCACACAATCAGTTGTGAGAGATTTGGGCATACAGGTTGACAGCAACCTTTCTTTTGACCACCACATCTCCACAGTGGTAAGAAAGGCTTTCTACATCACCCACCTCATAAGTAAAGGCATTGCATCTAGAACAAAAGAGGTTATAACCCCACCCCCATACTCCTTGCTCATCTGGCCAATAACAGAGTATAATGCTACCTTTAGTATGTACCTTACCAGGCAACTGCAGCAACTGGAAAGATCTTAAAGGCTTATTACAAAGAAAATTTAGGGTCTTCAGCATATGTCATATGTTGAAAGGCTGAAATCACTGTCACTATACTCTGTGTTTTACAGACTACTCGGAGGTGACCTCTGCCTTGCATATAAAGCAATCTCAGATCCTGCTCTAATGGAAATGCTGCACATTCATAAATCAAATGGTATAAGATGCACTCACTCTAGGGAACTCAACTTAATATGTGACATCAACATGACTTGCTGGAGAGACAGGTATGTCTCACAGAAGTTACTTCTCCTCTGGAATAAACTTCCAATTCAGGTGAAGCAGAGTCCCTTGCTGACCCTATTTAAGCATAATTTGGATGATTGCATGGGAAACCACAAATTCACCCTGGGAGTTTCACCTGTGTCTTTCTTGGACAGGGGCAGTAGTGTTGACTTAGTTCCGCTTAATACCGTGATATTTTTGGGAACAGGAGTTGTACTTGGCTAGGCTTGTAAAGGTGCTATGGCCATTAGCCTAGTAACCTCCTATGATCCTATGAACTACTTTTATAATAAAAAATGTGAGCTACTGAAGTACTTTTGTTCATGATAAAGATTCATAATAACAGTTTGCTATGCAAATATACTGAAAACTGCCCAAGACATGCACCATCATTTCCTTTGTGAAAGCAACCTTGCACCTTCATTGCCTTTCAGTGTTTTGACCTGAAAGTTATGAACCTTTCTTCAGACTTCTCAAGATCCAAGGCCAAATGTTTTAATAAGCCAAACCAGGCCATGGATAATGCTGCTTTGAACTGAGGTGGTGTATGTAATGCTCATTTACCAAGGCTTGACAGTTTACCCATTAAAGCAAGGTCGTACAAGTTGCTGGCACTAGATACATTCCGTATTTTCTGTAGAACAAAGTTGTTTATTGCTGTTAAGCAAGTGAGTCATTAAAATCAAGATGACCAATTCAGGAAATTAATTCAAAAATTTCAGCAATAAATGGAAGTTTTGATTTTGGTGTTTTGATGGCTGAAACCGATTTGTCAGTCTATTTTAAAAATTGGTAGCAAAGATGCTTCTACTACCTCATCAAGATGAATATTGCAGACAAAAGTAATCCAGATCTGCAGGAATCCAATTCAGTAATCTTAAATGATCATGCCTATTCCCCATGCCCATGGTAACATGTAGAGACGGCAGACAATAAAACTACAAAATGTAGACTACAGCAGGGCCTTAGAGTCAATAGGAAGATCATATGAAGGGAGACATAATGTGAGAAAGAGAACAGACGTAGATACTGCTGGACAATATAATCATCATTTTTTATTTTATATTATCCACACAACACTTCAATATTTTAATAAGATCTTACCATACATTTCAGCAATCAAAATAGACTGGGTTGTTTTAAAAGCAGATTTGTTTTGCTTTACTAGAAAATTCCATCTTGCTTTTTTCATTTTACTACAGAATATGTTTATATATGTAATTTTAGGTCCTACTAATTTTATATCATCTTTGAATCACTTTGTAAAAGCATTAGAAGCTTCTTGTAGGAAGCAGTCCTCCCAGAATTGAGCAAGCTACTAGAGAAAATAAATTAGAAGAGAGTCTAGACGTCAAAGAAACATCTGTTGTTAAAAGAACATTAATTCATTCTGTAGTAACAGTATTTATTCCAATCATGTTTGTGGAGCACTCACAGCCTGTCCCTGCACTGAGTGGATGCAAGTTATTGGAACTATTCCTGAAAGGGGTACCAACCCACCTAAGGCCACACACAGGCCACTGACTCTGACACAGCACACACACCTACAATCAAGTTGGAAGCTCAAGCCAAAGGTACTATATCTGTTGGCAAGGTCAGTGAGACACAATCATATCTATATATTAATCATATTCTGAACAGACTATGTTTGAACATGTATAACATAGCTGCTCAGGAACAACTAGTAAATGATATGACATTAACAGTTAAGAGATATATTTGTCAAATCTTGAGAAGAAAAACTGAACATGGCATTGCTTGGAAGAATACATATTTATATAATCATGTATGATAAATATCCATTAATACCACAAGAGCCTGCACTACAGACTTCTAACCATATTAGTGGCATCTGTCACCAGACCTCTTTAGTTACTGGACAAAAACTCTCTGCACCAGTATATTCAAAGGAATTTTCTGATAACCAACTTGTCACATCCTCTGTGTTACTATTTTGTTTTCTTCACTTAATGGGATGCAGACTCCCTATTTATCATTTTAGTCTCTAAAATGCCAAACGAATGATTTCTTGTTATCATTACAAATTTTACCAGATTGTGTTCATACTGCCTATTAATATTTCTAAAGGTAGCCGAAAACTTTTTATACTGCATTCATATAGATTCCATTCTTTATCCATTGGGACATTTCCTTCTTTATCCATTGGGGCATTTGTCAGAATGGACCAAAATTTATTTTTTTCGAGCAATACTTCACAAGATATCATGCCACCATAGTGCAATGCCCTTTTTACTTAACCTACTCTGTTTTTATGTGAGAGTTAGGTAAATTAAATACAACACATGTGAGAGTTAGGTAAATTAATTTATTATAAAACAGTTTCTAGTTTTTATTCACACAGCTAATTCTGTCTTCTATTCCCAACCATTATGTTCCTGATTGATTCACAATTTTCTGCATAAAATCTTTTTGATCTACAAAGTTTACTAATAGGACGGTTGTGAAAGAGGGCTGAACTCACAGATAACATTGTTATGGAATGAATAATGTATTGGGCCAGACACATCTACATCTATTACCTTTATATCTTATAATCCTAGTACTACATCCAGAATTTTCTTACCCCTAACGAGAGACCTAACATATTGCATTGTCATGTTCATTGATTGCCTCCAGTATCAATAATTATTAATAGTTATTGGATGCATATGTACCCCAACATATGGATGAAAAATGTATATCCCCTGCAACAATTGTAAATGTATCTGTACTAGTTATGTCAACCAAAGGAAACATAGTTTCAATGGTTTACAATTAAAATTTCAAAATTTGGTTCAGTGACTAGGAGAATGAGATTACATATCAGCGAATGCAAGTATGCAGTCAATGACAGTAACTCGATGTTGTGAGTAGAGTCGTGGTACACTGCGGAAATGGAAATGTATCCCTTTCCTCACTGTAATACAATCTCAGAGTTAGAATATTTAATATGCAGGGGTGTAGGGGTGCAGGGGGCTTGCCCTCCTGCTAAAACATGATTGACAGTGTAGGTGTTTCATTTACATTTACACCTATACTGCCATCATGGCTGATTTTTGACATTAATGTCAAATCTGTTAAATTCGATCAACAGATTTGACATTATAAGCTAACTAGTATGCCGGAAGTCTTACATCATTTATATTGCATCGAACGTTCAGTGTTCTGAACGTCAATATTTTGATAGTAATCCAGTTTTATTTATGTTAGTTCAGTCATTACTATCATAATTTGTCATTATGTTATTTTATAGACAGAATTCTTACCGTGTGGCAAGGTACTCAGAATAGTTTACATCTTATTTCAATATACTGCAGTATTTCATTCTTCGTCATTATGATAAGCAAGTTATGTTATACAGATTACTTTACAGTACAGCCCATATGTGCAATACCAAACACAAAGTAAATTATATAGTTTCAATATAAGATTGAGTTTTTGCACTTGAGGTTATCTAAATATGTCTCAATACACATTATATAAAATTATGTAGTAAGCTACAAATGACATAGGACATATCCGCTTAATATTATGTATGCTAATTTTATGTCCAAGGAAGCACTTGAGACAGTAGTTATTAAAAAGAATACAATTTATTCTGTATTCCATAGTGAAAACTAAAATCATCAGCTTTTCTGTTTTTTTTAAACAAACAATAACAGTATTTTCAAGATTTTTGACACCACAAATACGCAGTCTATATAGCCTGTAGCCCTTCCATCAGTGGAGTACATTGTTTTTAAAATCAAACTCCAAGGCTGCAATTCTCTCTTAGACCCAGATCCCAGCTCTGAGTTGTAACTCCAGCAAGTATATCTCTATACAGGTCCCAGTTGGGCTGTTGTACTATATGCATCCAGGATCTTCTGACAAGCTCTCCTTTGCTTATCCTCCATATAAATAATTAACCTTGCATATTGCACTTGCAGTCTAAATTCACACATACCACAATAACTATTTATTAGCTAATACAAAGAAGTTGCCTTACTAACATTCTTTAAGAACATTCCTACACACCAAGCTCTTTTCTTGCACTTAAATGTAGAGTACAGTTTTATTGGATTGAGAATGTTACAGCCCCTTTCCTTCCAACATTTAAATTGATTATGGACTCAGTATGATGAAAAGTAGGACCTGGACAGCTCGGTGACATTCTTCTTTACTAATCCAGGCCTGTGGGCTATTGCAAACTGAAAGGCCTGCAGAGACAGAGCTCACTCACACAGCTTTGTCTTGCTATCCATCTGCTTACTCAGTCAATGCGCTGGGACCTGATCAGTTACTAAGATGAAATGCCTAGATAATAATCAGTGCTTCAAGCAAGAGAGGTTCCACTTGTTTGCTTAATGTTCTGTTTCTATGGCAGAATATCTCCCTTTCACATAGCTCACCTTTCTGTTGGTGCTATACAGGTGCACACAGGGGCATGTGTCCCCCTGTAAATCTGTGTACCTTCCGTAGTTGCCCCAATCCCTGAAATACTAAAAATTGAAAAATAAATAAAATTGGTCCCCATTCAACTGGAAGCACAAGCACACAACTGCTCATGTGTTCAGTTCACTCTTTCTCAGCCTCTCAGTTGAGTTTGGAGAATGTCTTTCCATTCAGCTAACTTTGAAGTGTGGCCTATTGGAATGTGAGAAGGGTCTTTTAAAGTATGCACGTGCTTTTGTTTACAGCAAATGTATGCTTTGTTTTAGGAATGAGAAGAAAACAGAAAGGATCAGAAACCAAGTGTTGTGGAGAACAGGACTGCATGTGTGTGTGTGTGTGTGTGTGTGTGTGTGTGTGTGTGTGTGTGTGTGTGTGTGTGTGTGTGTGTGTCTGCACGCGAGGTGCATGTCCGTGTGTGTGTGTATGTGACCTCTCCAGCTGAAGATGTCCTCAGAGAGATGTCCAAGTTCTTGTATGGTAAGTAAGTGCCAGTCAAATTATCATAATTATCAGAAAATACATTTTTAATTAGAGGAGCACTGTTTGGTTAAGTGACTTGCTCAGTGTCACACAGCAGGCAAATGGAAGAAGAAAGAATCAATCCCTGTACTCTTAACAACAGAAGGCAGCTTAATAAGAGCTTGGAGCATTAATCCTCCATACTAACTGTAAGACCTCCAGTAACTTCTTTTTAGTAAATCACTGAGGATTACAGTCAGTCAATGTCAGTCGTCAAAGTTTCATAGTTCTCTTTGTTCAGAAAATGCATGCCTATGTAACACCTGATGTTACTCTGTTAACATTTTAAGTCAGTTAGACTTGTCTGGCACTTAAGGTTCTGAGCTGTTAATGAACTGCTTCATGTAGTCAAAAGTACAGGGTTTGAATCCTTTTACTTCCACTTCCCTATAGTGTGACTGTGAGAGCAAGTCACTCAGGCAGTAGTCTTGGGTCACCCCTGAAAAAGGACACTTTCTCCTTTGTGTTTACCTGGTTACCAAATAGCCAAAAAAGTAGTATTTCAAATGTGTTACCCTCCCTTTATTTTGGCATTGTCCAGAACTCTTGAGCAAAAAAAAAAAAAAAAAACTGAGAACTAGTTTGGTCTGTTCCTTGTTAAATGTGTGTCTTTCTGGCAATCTGTTGTGATTACAGTCACTACATAATGCCATCATGTAGGCGAAATTGAAGTGTATTAACCCACCAGATGCGCAGTAGCAAGCCCCGCCCAAACCCCGCCTGCAAGCATTTTGACTGCACCGCCCACCGTTTGATTTAAAGATGCCACCATAACACAAGGTAATATTTGCGATATGCGAAACACAAATTAATTGCACAAAAAGATTCGAGTGCACAACAAGATGCGATTGCTGTGAAAGCAAAACATTTTTTTTTATTTCAGCAAAAGTCCAAAGGCAAGTACTGTTGTCCAGTTAACAAGAAAACACATACATTTAGCATGTGCCTATTTCTTTATTTCGTGAACTTAGGCTAAAAAACAGACACCCACAACATCCTGATCCACTGTTTGAGCTTGAACCTAACAACCACAAGTAAAGTACAGTTTTGTATCTACCATAAATGTAGATGCTCGAAGATCCACATTGCTGCAGTCCTTACACTTGGGGTAGTCCGCTGTCCTCGGTCGGCCCGAATATCAAAGTATAAGGCTGACGTCGGTCAAGGCGCATTTGACTGACATCAGGACATCAGGGTACAAATGCGCATGACCGACGTCATATCCTCAGTCTTTTCTTGCCCCAGATGTCAGAAGACCCTAAAAATAAAGGTCAAAACCAAAAGACAGCAAACAACCAACCAACCACCCTTGCACTAACTATATGTACAATATATACAATATACACATTATGTACAACCCAACCCACACAACCACCTCTAACTGTAGAGGGGAAGGAGGGAGGGTAAATTGGACTGCAGCAATGTGGATCTTCGAACATCTACATTTATGGTAGGTACAAAACTGTACTATGTTCTTCATCTCACATTGCTGCAGTCCTTACACTTGGGTAGAATCCCAAAGCAGAGGTAAGGGAGGATGGCTAACTACAAGGAAGCAGGAGCTGCCAAAATGCCCTGCAAAACAGCAGTGGCAAAACCAGCCCTGGATTTAGAGTAAAGCGGCAGGTGATAATGCCTAGAGAAAGTATGCACTGAACTCCAAGTAGCTGCCTCCAAAATATCCTTGGTTGCCACACCCCTCAAAAAAGCTGTTGAAGTGGCAGTAGCCCTAGTGGAATGAGGCCTAATCCCAGCTGGAACTTCCTTGCCATGATGGGAGTAACAGAAAGCAATGCAAAACCCAATCCACTTAGAAATAGTTTGTTTTGACACAGGCTTGCCCTGAGAACTCAAAGCAAAAGAAACAAACAACTGCTGAGACTGCCTGAACCCTTTAGTTCTGTCCAAATAATAACGTAACTGCCTGTGTACATCTAAAGTGTGCAAAATCTTTTCCCCTTTATTTTGGGGATTTGCATAAAAAGTAGGCAAATGAATAGTTTGGTTTAAAGCCACACTAGAAACCACCTTAGGCATAAAGGAAGGATTAGTACGTAATGATACCCTATCCTTATGGAAAATCAAGAAAGGCTCAACCGCCATAAGGGCCTGCAATTCAGAAACCCTTCTTGCAGAGGTAATTGCCAACAAAAAAGCAGTCTTCCATGATAAATATTTCAACTCAGAAGTAGCTGCAGGCTCAAAAGGTTGTAGAGTGAGTTTCTCCAACACAAAATTGAGATCCCAAGCAGGAGTAGGAGCTTTTCGTGGGGGTGTTATATTCTTTGCCCCTCTAAGAAATTGCTTGAACAAAGGATGAGAAAACAATGGTGGGTCACAATCATAGTGAGCCGAAATTGCTGCAGCATGAACCTTAATAGAAGAGAAAGACAAACCTTTGTCCAGTAACTCAGTAAGATATTGAAGAGCCACACTCAAATTAGGCTCAGAAACATCAAAATCTTTTGCTGCACTCCAAAATAAAAATCTCTTCCATTTATCTGCATACACTTTCCTTGTACTAGGCCTTCTAGCTTCCAAAATCACATTCAAAACTTGTTGTGGAAGTTGAGACCCTCTATGGTTCAAAACAGAATATGCCAGGCTGTTAAGTGAAGAGAGTGAAGTTTGACATTCAGCAAATGGCTGTCCTCCTGTGACAACAGGTGTGGAATCGAAGGCAAAGGCCATGGAGGCTTCCGTACCAGACTTCTCAGTAATGGGTACCAGTGCTGTCGAGGCCAATCTGGAGCTATTAAAATCATCCTTGGCTTGTCCTGTCTGACCTTTAGAAGTACCTTTGGGAGGAGAGGCAGAGGAGGAAAGGCATACACATGAAGATTGCTCCAATTGAAAGAAAGAGCATCCACTTTCCAAGCTGTGGGATGAAACCTTTTGTGCAAAACTTTGGCAGCTGATGGTTTAGTGGAGAAGCGAACAGATCTATGTCTGGAGTTCCCCATGACACTGTCAATTTCTGAAATACATGAGGATCCAATTTCCACTCGTGGGGATCCATAATTGTCTGCTCAACACATCTGCTAAGGAGTTCTGTGCTCCTGGCAGAAACCTTGCCTGAAGATTGAGCTGTAAACTGAGAGCAGTCTCCCACAAAATCATTGCTTGCCTGCATAGAGGATAAGAATCGTTCCCCTTGCTTGTTGATGTACCACATGACAGTTGTGTTGTCTGTTAGAATCAACACCTGCCCTGGAAGAAGTAAATCCTTGAAAGCTATTAATGCAAACTGGACTGCTAACATCTCCTTCAGGTTGATATGTAGATGTTGTAGTCTGGCAGGCCACTTGTCTTGTATCCACTTTCCATTTAGATGAGCTCCCCAAGCTTTGTCTGAGGCATCTGTCGTTAAAATCTGACTCGCCTCTGGCCGGGTCACAGAGAGTCCCTTGTTTAGGTGACATTCCTGAGCCCACCACAAAAATTCCTTTTGAATGCAAGGTATTATTTGAATGACAGTGTCTAGATCCTGGCAGTGCTGTGTCCATACATTTTTGAGATACCATTGCAGTTTCTTCATATGCAGTTTGGCATTGGGAAGCACCAGAATACAAGATGCCATGAACCCTAAGGCTTGAAGGACTGTCCTTGCAGTCAGCCCGGACTGATGAGATAGCTGATGGAAGTAAAGGGATAGACTCTTTTGTTTGTCCGGGGTTAAAAAGGCCATCTGGGATGCTGTATTCAGTCTCACACCCAGAAAGCACATGTCCTGAGAGGGTACTAGACTGGACTTTATTTCGTTCACAGGATACCCCAGGCATCTTAGCACTGCTATCACATATTCCAAATGATGAAGAAGCTCTTCCCTTCCTTGAGCCAGAATCAGGCAGTCATCCAAATAAGGATAGATCTGTATTCCTTTTAGCCTGAAGAAAGCTATCACTGGAGCCAGAACTTTCGTGAACATTCTGAGCGCAGTAGATAAGCCAAAGGGCAATGCAGAGAACTGATAGTGAGAAGTCCCAGCACGAAAACGTAGATACTTCCTGCAACTTAGTCTGATAGGAACATGAAGGTAAGCCTCCTTGAGATCCAAAGTTACCATCCAATGATCTTTGCCCAGCAGAGGTAAAAGCTGCTGTAACGTCAACATTTTGAACTTGGGAATGTCCAGATAAGTGTTGAGGGTAGATAAATCCAAAATTGGTCTCCACGTGTTCCCCTTCTTTGGTACTAGGAACTGGCGAGAATAAAATCCTAGGCCCACTTCTGGCATAGGGACCGGCTGTATGGCCCCTATTTGGAGTAACAGAGAAACTTGCTTGTGAGCCTCTATTCTTTGTTGAGGAGGAACATCTGGCATGCCTTTGAAAGGAGGCAAGGTATGGAAATAAAACCTGTAACCGTGGTGTATGATATCCAATACCCATCTGTCTTGGGTAATTAAACTCCAATTTTCTTTGAAAAGTGCCAACCTTCCTCCCAAAGGTGCTGCCAGACGAGAAGGTTCTGGCAGCTGAAAAGGTAGGTCATTGGGTCTGTTTACGAAAGGACTGACCCCTGCCCTCACCCGAAGACTGTGCAGGAGAACTCCCTGTTCTAGGCCTGAAAGAGCCCTGAGCTCTGCCCCTACCACGTCTAGATCTACCCCTAGACTGGGAATCATAAGAAGGATACGTCCACCCCTTAGTAGGCCAATTTCTACTAAACTTTGGAGGCTGGACCTGCAAAAAATCTTTAACAGTCTGCATAGACTTAGCCTTGTCTTCCAGTTTCTTTAAAACTGCCTCAACAGGAGGACCAAACAACACGTCAGATTGTAAAGGAGCATCTAAAATCCTTGTTTTAACATGTTCAGACAAATTTTGATCCCTTAGCCAGGCGTGCTCGAAGAACTGACCCAGTGGCAGCCACCCTAGACGAGGCCTGTACAGCATCAAAACCACATTGCAAAGAATGCTTACCCACCTGTTCAGAAACATGTACTAAATCTTGCAACTCTTTACAATCAATACCTACTGCCAGAGCATCAACCTTAGACTTCAATTGTGAAAGGAGATAGTTTTGGTATTTCAACATGTGAAACTGGCAATTCAAAGCCCTCATAGCAAGAGTGGAAGAAGTATAAACTTTCTTTCCCCATCTTTCCAAGGCCCTAGCCTCTTTGTCTGCAGGAACCGGATTCTTTACAACAGAAGCCTTAACACCTTTAGGCCCCTGGCTAACAGTTTCTGGGTCCGCCCTAGGACTCTTAAAAGATACTTATGAGCTTCAGGCACCCTGTAATACCTATCCGCTTAACAGGAGCAGGAGGCAAAGAATCAGGATTAAGAGAAGCCTCGAAAAACATCTTCCACTACATCCAAAACAGGAGGTATAGCCAAAGGCCTATGCTGGGGTAAAACAAAAATTCCTAAGCCTTTTCCTGGAATCAGAGAAGTCCTGACCTTCCCACTTAAAATGCTCCCTCATGGAATGAAGAGTTTCTGAAAAGAAAAATCCTCAGGAGGAGAAGCAGAAGGAGTAGAATCATCCACATCAGAATCAGAATAAGGAGAGTACTCCTGCAAGTCTTCAGCCGAAGACTCTGAAACATCTGAAGCCTGCTCAAAACCCCCCAGCTCAGGCTCCATCCTAGGTCTCTTATCAGGAGGGGGCATAGAACCCCTAATCAAAGTAATCAAATCTTCTGCCATTTTAAGCATATGCTTCTTGGGCACAGTTCCTGAAGAGCTAGGGGTAACACCAACTGAAGCTAAACCTGGCCTGCCCCTGGGAGAAGCCTTTGAAACAGAAGGAGAGGGCCTAGCCACCCTAGGAAGGGAGGGGAGTATAGTAACCTGAGAAGCCCCCTCAGCCTGACTTGCCTCCTGAGAGGCCACATCTTGCAATAATAAAGTCTCACCCTGGGAACACAAAGAAACCTCCGGTGGAGCCACCGGCTCCACCGACACCTCTAAAGAACCGGCGTCCGGTACAGACGGTTCTTCTAGCCTAGGCTTAACTGCTTTGTCCTTGCGCTTCTTCGAAGAAGCGGGCGCCGGAGCATCCGACGGCATTTTATAATTGCACCGCTTCCCAAAGACTAACCTTGCACAATCCAACCTTCTCCTTATAGTGCGTTTATTAAATCTAGCACAAGAGCGACAGCCAACAACGTCGTGCTCAGCCCCTAAGCAAGGAATACACAAAGTATGATAATCTCTATGCGGTATCTGTTTCCCACAAGAAATGCAATTATTGACTTTTTCTGACATCCGGTAAATCACTGAGGCAAGAAAAAACTAAAATATTCCCCAACGGGGTACTTAGCCAACTTTGAACCCGGTCTGAAACTTCGAAATCGAAAAATCTCAGAACGCCAACCGGCACTTGCAATGCTGCTTCTGCATCGGACCATGCGGCAAAAAAGACTGAGGATATGACGTCGGTCATGCGCATTTGTACCCTGACGTCCTGATATCAGTCAAATGCGCCTTGACCGACGTCAGCCTTATACTTTGATATTCGGGCCGACCGAGGACAGCGGACTACCCCAAGTGTAAGGACTGCAGCAATGTGAGATGAAGAACATCATAGGAAAGGGGTGGCAAGGTTTAAAAAACAGCCAAGTAAAGGAATGAAGTTTGTTGACTGGACTGATAAACAAAATACATATATAGCAGTCTGACTGCTGCCAAGTAAAGGAATGAAGTTTGTTGACTGAACTGATAAACAAAATACATATATAGCAGTCTAACTGCTACCAACACTGGTTGAACTAGTATTTTCATGGAAGCTACTTCAGCTGATTGAAGTGCAGCAGAGGTAATACACTACTTCAACGACAACTTATAAAAACAATGAAACCAATATAAAAAGGAATTCAAGTGTACTACAGAGAAAAGATGGTACAAAATACTTGTGGATGTGTCCTTGAAGGAAATGTATTGACTATGAGTGAGGTAGTCAGTGAGGTGAATAGATAGACTGTATGTGTACCACAGCATGTGACAGGGGAGGATCCCGTATTTTCACAATTAAATACTAGCTTGCAACTTCATGTAGCATCTACAAAAAATTAAGCAGGGTGTGTTAACCTCTACCTTATCTAGTCATCCTAGAAACTGGTAGAGTATCTAGACTTTCAGTACGCACTGCACGTTTTCAGTGCAAGAATGCCATGGGGTGAGATACATTAATGCAACTTCCCAACAGTAGCATTTATTTGGTTCACAAGTAATCGATTTGCTTATACCATAAATATGTCTAATAAGTTATTTAAGCATTATGTAGTAAATGTACTTACTCATCAGGGGTGTAGCCACAGAAATCCATTCCGTACTCATAGTTTCCTATTGTTATCGCCATCGCACCTAGTAATAATAATGCCCTCCAAAACTTAATAATGCATATGTCATTTTAAACTGTCCCTTTTATACTTACTAAAGATGTTGTTTTAGATTACCAAATCTCTCTATAAGCAAGACATTAATTTAGCCAGTAACAGGCATATCATGTCCTGCAAAAGACACAATTTTCTAAACAAGGTTCAGAAAAGTGGGCTCAGTAGAGTACAAATAGTATGCCTGTCTACAACCTTGGCTACTCATTTATTCATTGCCCAGTACGTATCTTTATGAAATGGGAAAACAGGAGAGCACTCCACAAAAACTCACCCCCACACAAGATGTTGCACTGTCAGAATAAATTCCGGGTGGAGCTCAAAGTGAAGACTTGAGCTGTAACATTAACCACTCACTGTGCCACACGAATGGTAAACTAAAGCCAGCAATAGAAGAAAAACGTATGTACAGTGATGCTTTCAGTTTGAGCATATAGCGCTCAACCTTCCACTCCCAAAATGTGGAACACTGCCTCCAATAATGAGCAACAAAATGGGCAAAAGGTGGAACACTTACATACAATTTATTAATAACTTCAACTTGGAAGCTCATATGATGGTCAAAATGTGTTAAAGTTAAAAATGTTCTCTTTTTCATTTAATACGAGTTAGTACTATTTAGCATGTTAAATTCTTAACACTGACGTTGTGGAACAGTGAGGAAAAAGGACATTCCTAGTAATGAGATGGGTATGTTTGCGGAACAAGGCAAACATGAAGAGACACAAATCACTTTATATGTTTACTTGCCAGTGCTCCCTATTTCTGTCTTACAGAAATTTCCTTGCATGCTGTGCCTCTTGGCAGATACTGAATTTTAGTGAAATGTATTTGTGAAAGTTTACGGTCATCCCAGCTTTAACAAACTAACCTGTCCAGAGAAAAAAACGATGTCAATCATGGCACATTGCCATTGTTAATCCCGCCCTCCCACATGTCAATCATGGTGGGCACGCCCATACCTGCGCAAACTCGGTGGTGGGTTAATACACTTCAATTTCGCCATCATGTAAATTTCAAACCTTTTGTTCTTCAGAAAATGCTCACTAATGCAACATTCTAAGTATATAAGAGAAAACTAAATTATTTTGCCAATTTTTGAGTCTTTGTCTGTGATTATTGAACTAAGATGATGGAAAGGCACGGGGGTGTGTGTGTGGTGGTGGTGCAATGGGATGCAGTGTACCGTTCTCTCAGCAGTGAGTTGAAATACACTTCTCAGCCACTACTTATATATATGTTTTCATTCTTTTTATTTCAAGCAAACATTTGAATGTATGCAGTCATACAAGGGGCTGTAATGGTCGTGTGTGTGTGTGTGTGTGTGTGTGTGTGTGTGTGTGTGTGTGTGTGTGTGTGTGTGTGTGTCTGTGTGTTGCATCCCACAATAGTTAAAAGGAAGAAACTGATTATAGCAAACAGGAGCTTCATTATAAGAGCCATAAACTTTGGTATAATTCTTGTTTCCCTGCTTCGTTAAATGTTGGCAGTGTGTTTATTTATCTTTAAATAAACTGGAAAGAATAAAATCTATTAGTTTAATAATACGCATTTTTAATTTACTGCTTTTTTAGGCATGTAAGTGTGAAATGCACAGTTTGTCTGGCACATATTGTAGATGAATACAGCTAAGAACTGTTAATGAGGTGTTTCCTGTACCATACTGTTTGAGTCCTTCACCTTTCATATGTCTTCATTATGAATCTAACAAAATCACTTCAGCAGATAGTACTCCTGTGTTGCTCCTGAAAAGGAACTCTTGTGTCCAGTGGATTGTCCCAGGCTGTTAGCAAATGTGTTACACATTTGTCTTTTGAATTATTTCACCAATCATGTATCCACTGATTAATGCTTCACTATATGCTATTTGAATAAGAATCCCAATAGGTAGGTCTCTTGTAGTTTAATGGGTTGCCAGATTAATTTTCAATATGTGGCAGTTTCAAAGCAAGAAGAATGTGCTGCTCCTCATGCTAAGTCTGTTTTTAATGTTAAACTATTTTGATTTGTTTAGCAAATGGCTATGTTTTTGCTGTAAAATTTTAAATTAGCTTTAAATTAAACTCAAATATCTGATCAGTGCAAAACAGGTCCAACTTGCTGTTCTGAAATTTGTCTTTATAAGATTCTTTCTCTGACTGCCTCTCTCTTGTTTTTTAAAGGCACTGTGACAAAGGGAGATACTGCCAGCACAGCTATCTGGAATTCTGTGAATAATTATATGTCATTTTTGAATATCAACATGATCTATATAAGATGCTTGTGTTACAAATGTATTAGAACTGTATGTCATGTGCATATCAAACTGGTCTGGCCATGTGTGTTAAAAAGGTATTTTATAAAATGCTTGTGCTTAAAATGTAACCACAGTGTGTCCTACTGGAATAATACAGAAATGTACATACACTATTGTAACTGTTTAAATGTATATATTTTAACAGTAGAAACTGGAATATAGGAGGTTAACTTCAGAAAAATAGCGGAAATGAAATTACTTTATAGGCCAGGGTGGAGACATAATGTCTGTGCTGAGATGCTTTCTATATTGTTTTCAGACTGAACTAATTACTACCTCTGAAAGTAAGAAGGAATGCAATTGTTTTATGACTTCCAGCATCTGCCAAAGATCTGAAGTCTATGTATTTTCACAGGTAGATGCTAAATACTGCCAGCTTCCAGCAGTAGGGGTTTTACCTGGGACAGAGTCAGATGACAAGAAATGATGTCATTCTGCACGCTACCATAGCAGGAATATTTGAGATATTGATTTGAGAACTCTCTGAGAGAGACAGAGCATTCTGTCATGGACCTGACAAGAACCATTCAACACAACATCTGCCTTGCTCTGATGAAGTAAGTTACCAGGGAATAGTATAATTCTCTTAAATATAGTCAGGAATATAGCAAAGCTTAGTTTAGATATTTTTCTTTATTTATTTGAGACTGTCCTGCAATGTTGTTTTAAATATGTAATTTTGAACTCTGATGTCACTGCGAATATATACTGAGTATTTTCTTGTTCTTTTATTATTTATTATTAAATATATTTAAACCTTTCATTGTGGCTGATCTGTCTAGAGATATTTAAGTTTTGAGAGTACTTGCATACAGGGCCGGCCTTTGGTCAACTGGTACCTTAGGTAAAAGGGATCCACAGCACCCGTCCACACATACTACCCGATGCCCCCACCCTGGTCTACATACACCATTCAGATTACTTTTTTCTTCCTTTTCTCACAATTTATCTTACTCTTCAGTTTTTTCCTGTATTGATTCAACATATTTTAAAGAAACAATTTCTTTACTGCAAAAATATAAACAAATAACTACTGGAAAAGTACCCATGCTAGAGTGGCACCCTAGGTGACCACCTAGTTGGCTTATGCCTAAGGCTTGCTATGCTTGCATATTTATTTGGTGACACTGTGTGGGCCACTCCTAATAGCCTTGCTCTTGGTCAAACTACAATTTGCATTGATAGTAACATTACACAGTAAGATTGGACACCCTTTATTAAGGGCCTTAAAGTAGCTGATAAGGAGGTGGCTGGTGGCAGTGATAACTATCTTATAGTCTGGGCAAATGGGGGCATAGCTAGTAAACCTGTGCCAGCCATTCCCTGGTGTGTGTGTGTGTGTGTGTGTGTGTGTGTGTGTGTGTGTGTGTGTGTGTGTGTGTGTGTAAATCAGGAACACGAAGCTCTAGTTGTACAGAGAGGGTGCTGGAGGTCTTGGCTTGGCCACTCAGTTGAGATTTCATCTCTACAGCTGTGCCAGTGGGAAGTCTTACTGGGGATCTGGAGAAAGAGGAAGATACCGGGCCCTGAATGTCTGTGGTCTCTGTGTGTTCTTAAGGGAAATTGCACTTGATGCAGAGAGCTGCATCTGGAAATACTGTGTGTGCATCTATTATCCTCCCAGTGTATGTCCCCCACTGTTGCCAGTGGTGAGGATTGAGGCGCCTTGATTACTGGTCCAGTGGTGGGTCATCACAGATGCAAACGTCTGTGTGCCATTTTCCCACCTTGTTGTATTGTTAGCTATCTACTTGATTTGTTACACTGTAGCATACTAACACTTCATCCAAACTATAATTCGTGAGCATGACAAATGTAGTTTTTCTCTGTGTTGTATATATTGCCAGTATATGTAAAATATGTAATTACATCATTAGACTGTGACAGTTATTTATTTATTTAGCTATTTATTTAATAAGGGAAATTTAGATAAATGGTTATGTGGGTTAATTGTTAAGATGTATTATTTCTTTTTTTTTTTCAGATTTTCTACATGTGCCTATGTGCCTCACCAGCTAATTACCATATCCTTATTGTGCACCAATGAGAAAGGAAACCTGGAGTTACCACTGCACACAGGATGTTCTTCACTCTTTATTTATTGGAATAACACCATTCCTAAACATACATATGACCCATCTGTATCTAACGTTCAGTGAAATAAGAAGCCCCCAACACAGTTTCAGAGCATATGAGTCTTTTTCATTCATTAAATGTGCTATCCACCTGAACATACAATTACACCCTGACAAGATCTTTGCTTCTTGTGAGATCCACCAAACAACAGATTATAGTCACAAAATTAAAAATAAACATTCAGTAGTACCCAGCTAGTCCATGAAAAAGCCTCTGTTTGTTATTTAATGGAGTGTACATGATATGTATTTATGGTCTTGTGTTTTTTGCCTTTTTTTTTGTTTTGTTTTTTCTAGTTGTGGTCATACCATCCCTCTTACTATAAGATATATTAAGTACTTGGCTTCCATCATATCTAGTTAATTATTCTTAGCATTGACAGTCAAATCTGCTTGTCTTATGGACTCTAAAAACAGCCTGCATTTTTTCTGAGATCCAGCCTTCTTTCTGAATGAATGACCATTTTCATCTAAGTATACTGCTGCAAATCACAAGCGAGGCTTTCAACGGCCTCTGGAAGGCAGCTTTAGATCCATGTAGGTCAAAAAGTAACACTGTGTGTGGTGGACTACACTCACAGGGGTCACAAAGGATGTTTTTTTCTTTGGAAGATGGGATAAGTGGCATCTGCCAGTATCCCTTAATCAGATCTCATGTTGTTAAGTATCTTGCTTTTTCTAGGTTCTCTAGCACGTCATCAGGCATAGTATAACTATCAAATTTGGAAATTGTATTCATTAAGTAAGTACAGAGCCTAGTACATCCATAGGTTTAGGAACTAGTACTACTGGGCTTCTCCTTTCACTTTGCAACTCTTTCAACACTCCTGGCCTTAACATTAAAAGCTTCTTCTGTTACTGTTTTTTGTGACTCTGGTACCCTGTAAGGTCTCAGTCAACCTTCATTCCAGGTGGTGATGCTGTGTTGTGCTTTGTCAGTGCTCCCCAGTTGTGTTTGAGCATTCCTTCATTTCTTAAGAGAAATTTTCTTATTTCCTGCTTTTGTACTTTTGACACGGGTTCCTCTAACAACACTCCAAGCAGAGATTCTCTGTTGTATATTCTTTGTACTTCAGCTTGCAAACTTTACAACAGTTATCTGCTTCTTTCCATGGCTTCCTTACATTAAAATAACAGATTGTCTCTACCTCTCTCTCTCCTGGCTGTCTGTCCTTCTACTTCATTTCATTTATTTGTTCAATAACTTTGAATGGCCCTTGCCACTTGGCCATAAATTTGTTTTCTGTGGAGGGTACTAATAGTTATACCTGATCTCTAGATTTTATGCTGTAGGTTGGATACTTTTATTATGAACTTGTTGATACAGTTCCTTGTTTTTTTTGCATGTGCTCCTTTACTACGGGTATCACTAGTTTCAGTCTATTCTGCATACTAATATAGTGTTGTAGCACACATTTAAACAGTGTCCTTTCCTCTTCCCAAATTTCTTAACAAATGTTTTAAACTGTTATAAACTAAGGATGTCTGCCATACAAAGTTTCAAATGGGATAAACCCAGCTGAAGTTAGTGGCAAGTCTCCTATAGCACACATTAAGGTAGCAAATGGTCCCAGTTATTATCATCCCTCAAATAACTGTCCTTATAACAGATTTTAATGTTTTTAAAGTTTCTACTAACTCATCAGTCTGTAAATGATAGACTTGCCTTCATCTGTTTGACATTAACGCAATGACATAACTGATGCAGAGCAACTGACATAAAAGGAGTGCCGTATTCTGTCAGGATGCCTGTAGAGGTACACACTCTGGAGAATAACAGACAACTGCCTTAGCATTAGCTTTGCATAATGGCACTTCTGGAAACTTTACAGCATATTCCAACATTACTATTATGTATAGGTATACATTCAAAGGGCACATCTATGACAGGGGAATGAAATCAACTGAATCTTAAATCCAGGATGGGATGCAGTTTTCTGCCATATTGGACAAAACGCACAAATGTTTTCTCTGTTTCATTAGCATGGTCAGTAAACTCTGGTTAGGCCTCTTGCCTTAGTTTTTTCCATCCCAAGTTGGCATCCTAATATGTGACTATTGGCTAGCTTCATTAGTGCCCTATAGTTTTGGCACTAGCATCTGATGTAAAATATTTTCTGTATCTTTGTTTACTCTACACAATAGCTTATCTTTCAACTCAAAACAGGGGGAAGTAATAGGAACATAATGTTTGCCATTCTCCCCTACAGCCTTAGTTATATTTTTTCTTTTTATGGGAAGTCACATTTTCCATTACGTTTTTTTTTTTTTACGCTTGTGTTGCTTATCTGTAAGTCCAGTAATGTAGGTTTTCTTTCTTCACTAGCTTGTCTTGAGATTGAACCCATAACCTTCTCTCTCAAAAATACTGGCACTGTAGCTTGTTCAAATTATTTCCCTAGAAAGGGTAATTCTAGACAAAGGTCACCTCCTTCTTTACTTTCTGTTATGTGTACAATCCTCCTGAGTCCTTTCCTTTCTGTTATGCTGTTCTCCCTTTGTTTTAGTGACAGGGGATATCGCCCGCTCAGCTATTTTTTTTCATCTGTGTGTTGCCCTTCATCTGCAAAGGGTATCTCAGAACAAAATAGATCTTCAGTGTTTCTTCTTTCCTTACTTACCTGTTGCTTTTCCTGCTTTTACTTGTGTGTTGTGCTTCACACTAATAAAACGGGTTCAGAACTCTGCATTTCCATATCTATGTCACTTTTTGTATTCACTTTGTTCTGAAAATCCATGCTTAAAGGAAAACTCCACCCTAGAACTAAAAAAAAAAAAATGTTTTTTTTTTCACTCTACCTTTGTTTCCTGGCCTGTTTTAACGCCTCAAAACCACTCTAAGTGCTTTACTTATAATTTTAGCCTGTTTTCCACAACGTGGCTATAAATGGGGCTTGCTATATCAATGTAATCTTGTTCTCCCTCAACTCTTTCTCTTTCCCATAATGCTTTGTATGACTCATGCCAGACATAAGGAAGTAACTTTGAAGTCCCATGCCACTGACATATAACAGAATTTGTGATGGTCACTGTTATTTTCTTTACCTTCTGTAAAAGGACTATTTATTTTCTGTCTCTAATCACCCTCATTTATGTTTGGCTCAGACCTTGCTTTATATTATACTTAGAGGTTATCCAGCTACAGACAGAAAAGTAACTAAATTGCAGGCCTTTGTTCAGGGTTTTCTTTTGTAGCCTAAGAGGAATTGCTTCTGCAAGGGTCTCTCAGTGCAGTGACAGTCTTAACACCTCTGCAGTACTGTGGGGGGAGGGGACTCTCAATTCCTTTCTTGCTCTAAGAGGATGAGAGGTATGATTAATATATATATATATATATATATATATATATATATATATATATATATATATGTGTGTGTGTGTGTATATATTGAACGTTTATTATACAATCTTAATTTATGTTTCTTTTGTGATGTCTGATATCCACTTTGTAATCATCGGCTTATAAGATTATTTATGGCTGATCTTACACTTCTATACTTAAGAATAACAGTTTGCAGCATCAGTGATAACCCCTGCTGGGATAGATAGGTAACTATTTCCAGCATAGCTGTAGCAAGCTTGAACCCCATTTGGCTCCCCCAGATTAAAGTTGAAGACCAACATGTCCTGATATTTTATCAAAACTAAGGGGGGAAAATAAGATGGCAGAAAGTTAGAAGAGACTTCATTACACCATATCATTACTATAAAATCATCCATTAAATAGAATCATACCTCTTAACTGTCCAGATTTTCACAGAAAGTCCAGATTTTTGCCTCATATTTTTGGTCTCTTCCTCATAAAATTTGTGATTTTCTAGCTAACCACTGTTATGATCTGGTGATTGAATTCATTAAATAATGACATACATTTGAGTTTCTGACTTTAAATCCTTCAGAAAAAAAATTTCATGTTAACACAAACTCTGTCATTCTATTGACTTTCTAAGTTTATAAAAGCAATATTTAAAATCTGTCCCTATTTTTGAGTCTTTGTCCCCCAATTTTGTTAGGCTTTGTCCAGATTTTTAGCACTAAGAGGTTGGGAGGTATGAATACAATTTAAAAAAATCACGTAACTTAATTCATACCGGAACTTTCATAAAACTAAACACATGACATTTTTGTTGTAATCTCATAAATGCAATAAATACTCTTTTTTTATCTAATACACTTTTACTGTTGCCTCCCCTGACAAACATATTGACACTATCAGACACAAAGAATAAAACATTTTGTGGCTTGATACAAGTGTTTTAGTTGTGTAACTGAAAAATGTTACAGATCATCAGGCTATTGCAATTCTTTTATTTTTATTTTTCATTTTATTTATATTTGTTTGGCAGGATAGTACATTATCAAAGCTGACCAAATGCAGGCACATCCCAGGTGAAAAAGCTACATGGGAAGCATGGCTAAGCTTAAAAAGGCCCCATGAAATTGTTAGCTTGGTAATCACCTGTGAACCTGTTCACCTACAAATGTTAGCAGTTTACAATATAAGTAAAACAGAGTATTAGTCAAAAATTTTATTTTGTTATTAGAACAAGTAATGGCAATGAAATAATCACATAATTGTTTGAAGATAATATAATGCAATTACGCTATTCTGATTTTTTTAAAGAAGAGTGTTTACACTATTCACAATACAGTTCAAATGTCATTGAAATGGCAAGAGTTAAAGAAGGAGAGAAGCATAGTTAGCAAGTAATGGACAGGTAATAAGGTGACACACATGGCCCTTGAGGAAGCAAGCACATAGGGTTTTTAAGTAAATATGTTTTAAGTTAAAGTCTGACCTTGGAGTATTAGCTGAATTATTTTCATTGAAAAGGGAGATTGTGAAAGTTATGGAGCCATGGCAGGGAAGGCATGTTTTCTACAATGCAGATTAGTTTTTGGAGTTATGATGAGTATATGAGCAGTGCCGGAGATCTGCCTTAGGTATCATGAGGACTTTATTATTTTTTTTCAGAGAGTTTGGTTGCAAGTGGGGAAAATGTTTTGAGATATAGCAGTGTACAGAGCTGAGATCCTAGTAATAGGTCAGCTTTTTGCTTTATGGGGAGCCATTTGGCTTTGCTAAGGCTAAGGTAGTGGTGTTCTTGTAGAGGAGAATTACTGATGAAGTGACAGATTACATTGGTGATGGTTTGAGCAGCGGTGGTGCTTTCCTTGGAAATAGCAGCAATAGCGGGGAAACTGTATTGTTAATTCACATACTACATTGTATGTTGCTTACTGCTCAGATTATGATGCAGTTTATGTAGAACAAACAACTTGAATGTTTCTATTTGTGAGTGCTCTATCCGAGCTTTTCTGTGCATTTTTGATTTTTTGAGGTTTCTGTGTTCTACAGCTAGGAACTGTAATAGTGTGTATTACTATAATTGTCTATTTACAGTTAAAAGCATTCTCTAGAGTCTGCTTGCTCCTTGATCTGTTTAAAACTTTCATTTAGTGGCTACAGCTAGTAACTGTAATTTTTCCCACCACCCCCCTCCCTATTGTTGTGGTGTTCTTATAATTGGTGGCTTTGCAGTTGCCCACCTATACTGTATATTTGATCTGTGACACTCCTCCCTGTCTAGTGTCATTATTTCAGTCAATCTAATAGAGAATATTTGTGAAGGCCAACCCACGATTCTTAACGTTGAATTAACTTCTGTTCCAGCTTTCTCCATCTCCACTTTTACTGAAAAGAAAATTCTAAGCCCCCCCCCCTTTCCTCTGGCAGGTCTTGTCCAGATACGGATTTGCTGTGTCCAGGACTGTTTGTGAGCTCCTGAGCCCCCCCACTTAACTAGGGTTAAACTATTCCTGGCACCATAAAGTCTGCTCTTCAAATTTTCCCTTGCAACTAGCCAGCTTTTTAGTTTTAGCACTCAAATCTGTTTCTTTGAGCTCAGCACTTGTTCAGAACTCATTGTAAGCACTACATACATTACAAATTACTACAGCACTCAACTTTCCTTACTTGTCTAGAGGGAAACAGTTTTTAGTACTTAATAAATAACCAGCTATTCAGGCATGTCTAAAGGTCAACTCCCGGTGTTTTCTCCTGTCTACCTGATGAATCTGGGCATCTTGGGACAATGCAGCAATTGCCTCATGTACACAGACAACCCTCTCCTCCAACCACTCAACACTATGACCTGTGAGGGATGCACTTATATAGCCAAACTGGAAGCAAAGCTCTCTTCACTGAAGACTGGACTAGACGGTCAAGAGGAGAAGGTAAACACTTACACCATACCACGCTCATCACATAGTCTTTCAAAACCTACACCACCAAAACACACACACAGAAGCACAAAACACACACCTACATTCATGGAGGCTCTCAGTAAAAATCTGCCCAAACAACCGAGACCTCCAAAGCAGAAGTGCAAGCAACTTCTACCCCCCAACACAACCCAAATGACACATAGCCCACATACTCAGTGAGCCACTTAACTACTACAGCCCATAAGGCATAACGTACCCAACACTCTAGTCATAGGTGAATCTATAGTCAGGCACACTGATGTTCCACTCACCAGGCTAAACAAGGAAAAAGTTACTGTCACCTGCCTGTCAGGTGCCAGGATCTGCCACATAATGCACGCACTCAGGTCACTCCACAGCAAGTACAAATATGACTCTGTCATTGTCCATGTTGGTGTGAATGACCTGAGATGTACCTCCCTGGACTACATGAAAAGAGACATGGAGGAGCTCTCAGATCTTGTAGCCCAGGCGAGTATGACCCTAGCCCTGAGTAGCATCCTGCCATCACCCAGAATGATACCACAGTACAAGGACAAAATGATTGACTTTAACAATTGGCTAAGCTTCTGGTGTCATTCTAAGGGAATCCAGTATCTGTCTGCCTGGGATGACATGATCGACAGACCATGCTGCTTTGCCAGAAATGACCTGCACCTGTCGCCCTTGGGATTCCGGATACTGGCAAAGGCTCTTGCCATCCCTATAGTGCCTTTTTTAGGCAAGGTTCAAATGACAAATTCACCACTGTAACAGGTACAAGCAAGCATAATCTGAGGGTAATGCTACTCAATGCTAGAAGTCTAAACCTCAAAATGCACTCACTCGAGGCACTCCTTAAAATGGAGAACATTGACATCTGGCAGTGACAGACACCTGGTTCAAAGCTCCAGAGAGCACCCCTGCATTATTAGGCTATAATTCATACCACACCTTTCAACCACCTAATCCGGACCGAAACACTAAAGGTGAAGGCGTGTCCATATTCATTAAGGATATCCACACCTCCAAGCTAGTTGCTCAGCATGATGCATCCGAGATTATCCAAGTTAAACTAACTCTGGGCAAAACTACAATCCAGACTGAAGCTTGCTACAGACCCCCCACCATACCCCAGGATTCCCACTCCTCTTTTCTTAATACACTGGAAAATATTAAGGTACAACCCAACACTCTAATAATTGGTGATTTCAACTACCCTACAATTAACTGGGAAAACTACTCACGTACCAACTCTTTTGCTCAACATTTTCTGGAAATCATCAATTCCAATGCCTTGGATCAACTTATCCACACCCCCACCAGAGGCAGCAATATCCTAGACTTGGTCATCACCCACATGGGTGACTGGTGTTCCACACCAGAGGTCAGCTCCTTGTTGGTCATCTCCAACCACAAGCTAATCACCCTAGATATCCACATCCCGCTCCCACCCCCCATTAGGAAAACAACCATAAAAAATTTCTCCAAAGCCAACTTCACACTTCTTAAGACAGAAGTGGCAAACTTCAAGACACCCATGCAGATGGACAATAGAGGTACGATTGCTGAATCCTACACAAATGCACTTTATAAGCACTTACACGAGTGCATGGATTGTGCTATCCCTAACAGAGCCAAGATGCTATCCTCCAAAAAAAGGAAGCCAATCTGGTGGTCTTCTGCCATAAACAAACTGTACAACAGAAGAAAGAAACTGTTGCAAAAAAGAGTAAAATCCCATGATTGGAGGAACTCCCTGTTCAGCTTCAGTAAGAAGCTGAGATCCTTCATAAAATCCTCCAAAGATAGTTATGAAAACAAATTCGCCACTGATTCGAAAGACAACCATAAAGCATTCTATAGCTATGTCAAGAATCTCAAAGGCAACACTCAGATCTGCTCTGAGTTACAGCTCAATGACACTAAATATACAGAACCAACTGATATTGCCAACATCCTGGCAGATAGGTTCAGTGCTAACTTTACCCCCCTCTCACCCCTAAAGGGCCCATCTTTATACTGGAAGAATGCAAAGTTCCTGTAATCATGGCTGCACAGGTAAAAACCTCACTCTCCAAAGCCACGAACACAGACAGCATCCATGGGACCAGAATACATCCCAGGCTGCCTTCTACATGAACTACAGAATGAACTGGCACCCCACCCAAGTACCATGTTCAATCATAGCCTCACCTCTGGCTTTGTGCCCACTGAATGATGCATTGCGATGGTTATCCCACTCCACAAAGGGGGGGGCCTCAACAGACCCCGGGAACTACCGCCCCATTAGCCTGACAAGCCTGGTCTGCAAGGCCATGGGACGTATCATCATGGAACTCATAAACAAAGACATTGGAGATCTCCAAACTCCTGACCCCACACAGTTTGGGTTTGTAAAAGGAAGATCATGTCTCCTAAACCTGATAGACTTCTTTGAAGTAGTCACCAAAGCCATAGATGAGGTTAAGGTGGTTCACACAGCCTATCTAGGTCTCACCAAGGTGTTCGACACCATCCCCCACTCTGGAATTATAGATAAACTCACTAAACTAGGTATAAATCCCTATGTCACAAGATGGGTTGCCAACTGGCTTACTGACAGAACCCACACTGTGAAAGCAACAGACTCCAAATCAGACTTCAGAGCAGTGACAAGTGGGGTACCACAGGGTTTAGTCCTGGGTCCTCTCCTGTTTGTTTTCTACTTCTCTGAAGTACAGGCTAACACAGAAGGTCTTTGGCTAACTAAATTCACAGAAGACTGCAAACTAGGAGCCATAATCGAAATTCCTAACGATATGGACATCCTGCAAAAGGGCCTCACTGAGACAGATACCTGGTGTCAAAGCCATGGTCTCAAGCTCAATGCCAAAAAGTGCATTGTCATCCCCTTTGGTAAAAACTCTGTACCCATGAACTACCACATAGGTGGTACTCTACTTAACACTGAAAGTGTGATAAGAGACCTTGGGACACAGGTGAACAGTAGTCTCTCCTTTGATAATCACATTGCCACAGTGTTCAGGAAATCCTTCTATGTGGCACACCTCATCACAAAAGGTTTCTTATCCAGAAAAAAAGAGGTCATTGTTCCCCTCTACTCATCACTCATTAGATCCATTATAGAGTACAACGCCCCTTTTGGCATGTACCTCACAAGACATCTACAACAACTAGAAAGGCCACAAAAATACCTAACAATGAGGATTACTGGTTTCAAACAGATGCCTTACGCAGACCGACTAAAAAAACTCCAGCTTTACTCCGTCGCATTACTACTCAGAGGCGATCTCTGCCTAACATACAAAGCTATGTCAAACCCAGACTGTTGGACATTCTCCACTTAAAGAAATCCCAATCCCTCCGAGCTACATGCTCTAGGGACCTAAACCTTGTCACCACAATAAACAGAACATGCTGGAGGGATAGATTCCTGTCCCAGAGACTTCCCATACTCTGGAATAGACTACCTATCTGGAATAGACTACCTATCTATGTCAAACACAGCTCCTCATTAGCACTCTTCAAGAAAAATCTTGATGACTGGATGAGTAACAGGAAATTCACCCTGGGGATCACTTCTGTGGTTCTGCTTGACAGGGGCACAGGAAAATAATTTTCTTGGGTGGCAAAAGTCAGGGTACCTTTTTGGCTAGGCTTGTATAGGCCCCAGGGGCAATAGCCTAGTACATACCTATGAACCTGTGTTACAGTATTAAAACATCAAATGAAATGAATGGTTTATTTAGACATATAAGGTTTGCACTAAGTACAAAAAGTATTTATTTTTTCCTCTTTTCTAATCTCTGTTTGTTCTTGGCTTCTGGCAATTCACACACTATATATAACCCTTGCTTCTGCTAAAATGGACTTGGTGAGATTAAATACCTCTGTACTGAACTGCTTTCATACTCCAGAAATATGATAATACTGCATACTCAGAGAGTATGGGGTATTACCTATGCTGTCAAAGGTTGAAAGGTAGGCATTGTTTATGTTCATGGTATAATCTTACTCATCAGGTAGTTCTGTCTTACAACAGACTCTAGCTCACCTGGTTTGAATCCTTATTTGAACTATACATGTTTCTTGTATACCATGGCCCCCATTCAACAGTATGCATTAGGGTAGTGTTCTCTCTAAGTTGCATGGGTTAGCATCTGCTTATACCCAGCACAGACTCAGCATGTGTTGGGCATGTGGCCACACAAATGTATAATCTCAAGGAGCAGGCACAACTGTAAATGTTGAGCTGTGCAACTTACTTCACAGCACTTGACACCACAGCTCAAGAAGCTTTATCTTATGCAGATTGGCACCTTGTTAAATGCAAAAAAGTGTTACTGACTCATTTGTTTTTGTTATTTAGGGAAGGAAATGTCTCAGCAGAGTAGAATATTCAACTGCAGTGTATAATGCTTTGGGAGGCACAGAGGATTTACCATATGCTTGTCATCAGCTTTAACATTAAATTGTAGCTTCTTCTTGGTTAGATCAATGCAATCAGCTTAAGACTCCGTGTTGCGAAGTGTTGAATTTTAATATTAATGTATAATAAGCAATGAACTGCAAAAACAACCTACAAATTAACTTGGCTCTCCTCTGTTTATACTGTAAGCAATAATCTACTGAATTAGCCTGAAAAATAAGACTGGAGTCACTGCTTCAGCAAGATGTTGCTCCTGCCAAAAGACACATATGCCAGCACATAACCAGACAAAGAATAATTCTGTTCTGCTTGAGCGTTTTTCTGGCTTGCAATTAGATGCATGTGCTTCTTAAAATCTTTTTAAAATAAAGCACCTTCTTGATTTTGTTACTGTTGTTTCTGTGATAATTAAATGTAACCACACACATTTAGAGGACATATGCTCTCACTTTCTAAATATATGTATATATATATATATATATGTATATATATATATATATATATATATATATATATATATATATATATATATATATATGTATATATATATATAGATATATATATATATATATATATAGCTATATATATATATATATATATATACATATATATCTATATATATATATATATATATATATGTGTGTGTATATCTATATCTATCTATCTATATATATATATATATATATATATATATATATATATATATGTATATCTATATATATATATATATATGTATATCTATATATATATATATATATATATATATATATATATATATATATATATATATATATATATATAGATATATATATATATATATATATATATATATATATATATATATGTATATATATATATATATATATATATATATATATATATGTGTGTGTGTGTGTGTGTTTGTGTGTGTGTGTGTGTATTACCAGTCCATTTTTTGCAAATGTTATGCTCCTGGGTAACTCAGTAGATCTCTATCAGTTTCCAACCTTCTCCCACCTCCAGTGCACATATCACACATATTAACAAGCTTCCAGTCTACACTGCAAAATATATTAGAATCATGCAGTAACAAGAAAGCCAAATGTGCATTAAATTTGCCCCATTGTTTGCATCACTGTATAGCACTAAAGAAATTCAAATGCCTACAATTACCTAGCCGTCTCACCTACCCCCAAATAATTACCACACATACACTTATTCACAAGCCCCTGGCCTGCCCATCTCTACAAAAAAAATCCTTAATCACTACATTCCACCAAGACACCAGAGGTCTAGAAAAAAAAATTCCATCCTCCCCCATATGCTACACCTCTTCAGGAAACAGACTCTATACTTCCTATGTCACCAGGAAATGGAGCTCCATACTGCTGCTCTAAAACTAGATGACATGATACAATGATTTAAGATTAACCTAAAACACCACCTAACATCTTCCTTGCTGTGCTCATCCTCCCATCCTGACTAATTTTCTCTTCCACCTTCCTGCCCTAGTTTCACTCTCATCCCATGAATTTCCCTCCTGCTTACTCCACACTTACACTCTTTATCTCTCAATTAACTGCACTTTCTCTTCCTACCTCAATTCTCACTACTGCACTGCCTGCGCATCTGTCTATATATTTTTTCTATCTCACAATTTCCCTCCTCTGTCATTCTTTTCACATACCTCCCATGTTTCTGTCATCCTACTTTATGAAAATATGTTTTATATATTTACATTATGAAAATATGTTGTACATGTCTAGCAGCAGTCCTAATTCAACTGTCAACACTGTAGATAATCTTTTTCTTTCGGCTTTTCCCGGTTAGGGGTCGCCACAGTGGATCATCTGTCTGCTCATGATTGGCAGTGGAGTTTTACAGTGTTGAGTTGCCAGCCCGGCACCCAACCTTCCACAGAAGACACACACATGCACACACTTACACCTAGGGCCAATTTAGAGTGTCCAATCCACCTACTGCATGTCTTTGGGATGTGGAAGGAAACCAGAGCACCCAGAGGACACCCTCGCAACACAGGGAGGACATACAGAGTCTGCACAGAAGGCACCCCAGTCAAGAATCGAACCGGAGAACCTCTTGCTGTGAGGTGGCAACGCTAACCGCTGCACCACCGTGGCCGCCCGTCAACACTGTAGATAATGTACTTTTCAAAACCTGTTATCGATGCAAAAATGCTATTGTTATTTCTGTTCAAGGAGCTTTTTATTCTATTTTATTTTGAATTTGTTAACTGGGGTAGGGCATGATCCTAGTGGACCCATTTCAGTTTCAGCCTGAGGAAAACACAATAGATACATGACATTCTATACAGAGAAAATGACAAAATGCAATATATATCTGTATTATATACAAAGTGAATATTATAATTGACTTGAGGGTAAAATGGCAATAGATAAATAAAATAACATTATATACAGAGTGACTGAAAAACACAGTACATGCATACATTAGATACAGGGTGGCATCAGAGCTGGTATTCTGAAAGCATCATGATTAAAAATAGAGTCAGAACAAGGTTTGCAGAGAGAAGAAGGGAGTGAACTGAGGTATGTTATATGACCAGAGAGAAAGGAGTTTCATTTTTCTTGAAGTGTGCTTTTATTTGTGAAAAGAAAATGGGGCAAAGGGAATGATCTTTAAGAAAAGAAGGAAGAGACTCCCATAGTTTGGGACCACCTACTGAGAAAGCATGACCTGTGCACTGAAGCCCAGTTTGGTGAGTATGGATGAGAAGACATGACTGAATAAGATGTCTAATCTCATATGCTGGTGCATCTATGTATATTCTGGAAGCTCGTGGAGGGACTGTGCCATTCTTAATACATTTAAATAGTTGAGAGGCAAGTAGAAAGCCAGTACATTGTTTCACAGGTAGCCAGTTAGCATTTTCAATAGTTTTGCAGTGGTGTTGAATTCTTGTGGAGAAAGTAATGAATCTGCAAATAGCATTTGAACTGGACTGAATGATGGTTGTATTTCTTTTAGAAGCTGCAACAATTAACAGGATACAGCAATATTATTGACCTCACCAGAGCCTTTGATCTTTTCAATCACTCATTTCTCTTAGACCATTAGTGATGGCACACTGTCCTGGTTCAAAAATATTGTAATATTCTAGCTGAGCCAGTAAAATACCTTTATCTATGGCATTTGTACAGGATCTGGATAGAAAAGGGGAGATCGTATTAGCCAAAAATAGGGCAGAGTTGTTTTTGTGTGTGTGTGTGTGTGTGTGTGTGTGTGTGTGTGTGTGTGTGTGTGTGTGTGTGTGTGTGTGTGTGTGTGTGTGTTCCACGTGGAGCTGGAAATTTAGGAAGGGATCCAATCAAACCCCTAGGTATTTGAATGAAGTGACATTTTTAATAGTGTTATTAAGATGATGAAGGATTTTTAGACAGAATTGAGCTTTTGCCTAGTGCCCAAAAGCATTATTTTTGTTTAGAGGAGATTAGTAGTAATTGTTTATCATTGATCCATTGACTAAGGGTATGAAAATTAGCCTGCAGTTCAAGTTCAAGGGAAGAGAAAGAGTGGCTGGAGCAGAATAAGATCATGTCATCAGCATAAAGCAGAACAGGAAGACGGGGAAAGTCAGAAGAAAGTTTTTTGATGTAGATAGTAAAGAGAAGAGATGACAGAATAAATTCTTCAGGGACATCTTTTGTGCAGCTAGACTGATGTTAGAGGTTACTGAACTGAAATTTACTGAGAACAGCGGTTAAAAAGGTAGTTTTTGAGCCAGGATAGTGTGTCATCACTAATGGTCTACGAGAAATGAGTGACTGAAAAGATCAAAGGCTCTGGTGGGGTCAATAAAATTGCTCTAGTAATTAGGCCTTTGTCCATTCCAAGAAAAATGTTATTGATAAGCCTCCAGATAGCTGTGGCTATACTGTGATCAAACCAAAAGCCATGCATCTTTTGACAGAGAAGGTGGTACTGATTGATGCACTTAGAGTGAGCTGCAAATACACTAATTTTCCAGAGTTTCTTAGGGAGAGGTTTTACAATGACATTCTTCTAGATTTATAGTTATGTACTTACCATAACTTGGCATCTGTGTTATCTGTAGTCACCATTCATCACGTTAGGGTCTTGGATCCGATATCGGATCTGAGCCGGCATACTCAGAGCACAGCTTTTCTCAAGCTCCTCCCCTCCCATAATGCTCTGCTGCCCTACACTCCCTCAGATCAAGTTTGCACAAGGAAGGAAGACAGATAAATCAAAGAAACCCAATAGAATCTCGAAATCCAACCAATCTTTCAGGCAGGTGGCTGGAGGGTGGGATCATGATGAATGGAGACTACAGATAACACAGATGGCAAGTTATGGTAAGTACATAACTATAAATCTGATGTTATCTAGTCACCATTCCTCACGTTAGGGTCAGAGTCCCCAGCTACCTAAATCCTGGGAGGTCTCAAGGAAGGACATAACAAAGAACTGTGGAGCCAAGTGAAGCCCTTCCTCTGGAAATCAAATCCAACTTATAGTGGGAAACAAACGTGTGGGGAGAAGACCACATTGCTGCTGCACAAATGTTATCTAAAGACTGACAATCTGCAAAGGCAATAGTTGAAACTGCCTTGGTTGAATGAGCCCTCACTGGAGTAGCTAAGAAAATACCCTCTGAAGAATAAATAAAGGAAATACATTGCAAAATCCAACAGGAAATCGTGAATTTTGAAATACCCCTGCCTTTTCTATTAACAGAGAAGGCCACAAATAGTTAGTCCAAATGCCTAAATTCTCGTGTTCGACGTAAATAAAAGTGAAGTTGACGATGAACATCCAATGTGTGCAGAATATATTCCTCTTTATTGGAAAGGTTAGGGAAAAATACTGGTAAGTGAATACATTGGTTGATATTCACTGGTAAAGCCAGTTTAGACATGAAAGATGGATCAGGTTTTAGAGACACTCTGTCCTTAAGGAAAATTAAATAGGGTGGCTTGACAGTAAGAGCTTGCAACTCCGAGACTCTCTTTGCTGAAGTAATTGCCACTAAAAAGGCAGTCTTCCAGGAGAGAAATGTAATATCTCACGAAGCTACTGGTTCAAAGGGAGGGTTTGTTAAAGCTTGAAGCACCAAAGTCAAATCCCATGGAGGAGAAGGATGTTAAACAGGAGGCCTTAAATAGAAAAATCCCTTTTAAAAAGGCCTTACAGAGGCATGCAGAAAAGCTAGAATCACCACCAAGGTGAAAATTTGTATTGGCTACCAACTGCACCTTGATAGTGGAAAAACTAGCTCCTTCTTTAAAGAGAGAGGTTAAGAAGAGAAGTATTTCGGGAATAGGGGCGGAGAAGGGGTCTAAATTCTTATTCTTTGCCCAAACCGAAAACCTCTTCCATTTACTGGAATAAACTTTTCTGGTAGAAGATCTCTGGGAAGCAAGAATAATCTCCTTCATGGGTGAAGCTAGCCAGGACTTAGCCAAAATCACTGGAACTGGACATACCACGCTGTCAGACATAGGGTCTGAACATTCGGGAGCAACAGGAGTGAAGGATGAGATAGCAGATCGGAACTGGATCGAGTACCCAGGGTGGATGCCTCAGATGAGACCGTAGAAGGGGGAACCATACCTGCTGAGGCCAAAAGGGGACAATGAGGATCATTTGACTCTTGAGGCATCTGGCTTTCTGAAGTACTCTGGGGATTAGGGGTAATGGAGAAAAGGCATACAGGAGACCCTGAGGCCAATCGTGGAAGAGGGTGTCCCTGGGGGATTCCCCCTCGGGGATCAATGCAAAGAAGTTGTTGCATTTGTGGTTGAGAGGAGATGCAAACAGATCATAGATCGGATAACCCCACCAACGGAAGATCTGTTGAGCCACCACAGAGTTCATGGACCACTCGTGAGGGGGTCATGACAGCCCTGCTCAATTTGTCCGCCAACATGTTAGATGCTCCAGGAATGTGCATTGCAATGAGAAAGCACCCCGTGGTCATCACCCACTCCCAGACCCTCATGGCCTCTTGACACAGCAGATAAGAACATGTGCCCCCTTGCTTGTTTATATACCACACAACAGCCATGTTGTCTGATAGAACCACAATCATATCGTGAGGAAGGCAGTCTTGAAAAGTTTGCAATGATAAAAGGACTGCTCTCATCTCCAGAATGTTGATGTGCAGTTTGGTCTCTGAGGGTGACCAAGTCCCTTGGACCGTCTGTCCCTGGAAATGACCCCCCCACCCCAGGAGGGAAGCATCCAAGGTAACTGTTGCCACAGGAGTAGGAGGAACGAAAGGCCTGACTGCTAGGAGATCCGGAGATTGAATCCACCATGAAAGAAGTCTGTGACACATCAGGGTGAGCCGAATGGGAAAAGACAGGGGATGCTGCCACACCGATCACTGAACTGCGAGGGTCTACTGAAGGAACCCCATGTGGTACCAAGCCATTGGAACCGGATAAATGGCTGCAGCCATCGATCCTAGAGCCCTGAGAATGAGTGAGACCGGAGACAGGTTAACAACGTCTGAACCTGGTTGCGAATAAGTGACACCCTTCGAGGAGGTAAGGCTGCAATGTGAGACGTGGTGTCCAACAGAGTGCCTATGAATTCCAATTTTTGTATTGGAGTCAGGGAGGATTTCACAATGTTCACTGTGATTCCCAGGCGATGGAACAGGGAGAAAATGTAGTGAATATTGTCCAGTAGTTGATGGTTTGTGGGGGCTGTCAGGAGCTAATCGTCCATATAGGGAAAAACCTGGATTCCTTGCAGTCGGAGGTGAGCTGCTACCACCACCATACATTTGGTGAACACCTAGGGGGGCTGAGGTGAGACCAATGGGCAGGGCCCAAAACTGGAAATGATAGACTCCCAAGTGAAAGCGGAGAAACCTCCTGGACCGTCGATCCATCTTTACATGGTAGTATACATCCTGGAGGTCTACTGAGCACATCCAGCCATGTTGTGCAACAGAGGCACAATCGACTGCACAGCGACCATCCAAAACTTTGAATTCCACATGAGTTGGTTCATGAGACTGAGATTCAAAATAGGATGTAGGTCCCATTTTCTTTGGAATGAAAAAGAAGTGGGAATAAGTTCCGAATCCTCTCTGTCCTGCGGGGACCTGTTGGATGGCTCATTTTTGAAGAAGGCTTATGACCTCCTTTCAAGCTGCCTCTTCTTGATTGGGTAGCAGATCTGGAAGAAGACTGAATTTTGGAGGAATTTCCAAAAAGGGAATGCAATAACCCCTGGGTACAATTGCTAGCACCCACAGATCATTTGTGATACTTGCCCAGGCTAACAGGTGCAGCAATAATCAACCCCCAACTGCCTCCAGGGAAGGACAGTCAGGCAATGCCTCAGGAATGTTGTAAAGGTTTTTCAGAGAAGGGATCCCTGGAATCTTGGTTTTGCAGGCCTCCTCTACCCCTTGGGCGATGTCTACCATTGAAATCTCTTCCCCGTTCCCCTGGAGAGTAATCCTCCTGAATATCCTGAAAGGGAGACTGTGCCTTCCTGAACCACATTTTCTTACTCCCCTTCTGGGTCTTGGAAAAGGACGTCTGAGGGGCAGAAAACCTGATCCCAACAGCTGACAAGGTCTTCCCTTCCTGTTCACTGTGGGCCAAAGTGTCTTTCACAGTGGGACCAAAGAGAGTGGAACCATCAAAGGGGGCGTTAACAAATGACATCTTGAAGGCCTCTGCAAACCTGCTCAAATGGAGCCAGGTATGATGTCTAATGGTGATACCTGAGCCCGCAGCCCATGAGGACCCTTCCGCAGTGTTGGAAGTTAGTCTCATGGATGAATGTGCTACTGAATGACGGGTTGACAGCTTTGGAGAAATAGCCTTGAATTCCTCCTCAGACATGGATCCAGAAAGGGATGAAGACAGTTCTTTTACCAAATCCCTCTGGAGACAGGTAAAATGCACAAGGTAATTTAGTGCTCACAGACTGAAAGCAGCTGAAGCAAACACCTGCTTTCCAAATCTGTCCATAGCTCTCAACTCACGACTGGGTGGATGGATGGACAGAAGAACTCTGCTCTGCCAGTTCCTTTTTGATGGCAGCGGCCACCACAATAGCATCAACTGGGACCACTTTGGATCAAAAGATTCTATCTGGAGGAAGGCTGAGAAATTTGTCTGCTTTCTTGGGCACTGGCTCCACAATATCTGTCTCCTTCCAGGCCCTGCTGGCCACAAGATCAATGAGAGGATCATTGTGGCGGGGGGGACACCCAGGAGGTAGATGGCCCTATACCGAAAGCCTCCAGGAAAATGGATTCCTCCGAGGACAGAGTTTGGGTAGACCAACCACCTTTGGCCTTGAGGATCTTCAGTATGTCTCCAAACGATACGTCCTCCAATGGAGATTTTGGGGACCCGTCTCCCTCATCAGCATTTGTATCCTCGGTAAAAGACTCCATAGGGGAGTCAAAATGTCACCTCTTACAAGTCCTCTACCTGGGAACTTCCTCTGCTGGAGGTGCCAGGGAAGACTCAGAAGAGGACGTGACCCTTGTGGGGGGAATATCCCCCTGGAGACTAATTCGGATGGGCTAACCTGGAGCAGGATGAGACAAACTGCTCAGAAACTGGGGCTGGTTAGGAGAACTGTGCATGGGAGAGGCAGCTCTGATAGCACAGAAGGATCTTTTAGCAGTCCGGAAGGCAGAAGGACTAGAAGAGGTTCCGTCCCCCTCTCCCACTGATAAAACCCTGGTAGAAGAAAGGGTGGACCCCACCAGTCCCACCACCCCGCTGGACTGCACCAGACCAGAACTGTCAAAGGCCGAGGTGCCCAGGGGAAGAGACAAGTCTGAAAAACCAGGGCCCAAATCCAATCACATGGACCCTAGCTCAAAAGGGCTGGCCAGCTGGGTGGACTGCCCCAGGGGAACAGAAAAAGTGTCAGCCATTGATCCCATCAGGGAAGGGTCCGAACTAGGTTTTAAAGCTCCCCTAGCCTCTACCACACTCAATAGTCCTTGAGAATCCAAGCCACTGGTTGGATGAGGAGCGTTCAAAGGGGGGTGGGAGATTGGATCCCTGACCTATGGCTTGGGGAAGCCAGAAGCCCCAAACCCATCTGAGCTTTCAGGAAGGCTCGCATCATCCTGTCCATATCCATAGGGAGGACACTCCTGGAAGATCGGGAGAAGATGGAGGACCTACTAGGAGAGTCGCGCCTGGAGCTTGAGTGTCTTCCCTTGCACTCCCTGGAATGAGATCTAGCTGGAGAAGACAGCGACTTAGAGGGCAAAGGATTCAAGGGAAGATCCTCCACTACTACAGGCTCTGGCACGACTCTCAGATCTGACCGAATTGGAACCACACTCAACAAAGGATACAAGGAAATATTTCTTGAATCCCTTGCATCTGAAAAGGTCGGATCTGAAGGTAAGGTGCCTCCCCTCAGATCCGAAGGTCCGGGGCAGAGGTCCCTGGATCCGGGGGGGAGACAATGAAGTCACTAGGTCTGAGCGCTTAGGGTCCAAGCCCTTGGATCCAGGAGTTGACTCCCTGGACAACTTATGACCCGAAGATCTGAGATCTGAACCTGCCCTGGCTGGAGCTGGATCCGAGGACCTAGGATCTGACAGCCTGGGATGCTTGGTCAGGGTCTCCTCAACAAAAGGTTTCTTTTTAGCCCCAGGAGGGCCAGCCTTGGTCGGGGAAGCAGTGACCAAGGGCCCTCCTTTGACCAAACCCTTAATTAAGAGCTTATTGTGATGGTCGACCAAAGCCCTCGGGTTGAATGCGGCACAAATGCCGCATTCCACCTCAAGATGATTGTTGCTGAGACAGTAAAGGCACTCCTCATGTGAGTCAGAAATAAGCATTTTATACCCACAAGAGGAGCACCTTTTAAAACCTAAAGGTTTTTCAGACATGGCCGATTCTAAAGCAAAATCCAAGTCCACAAACAAGCCAAGGTTCAAAAGCCTAAAATACATCCAGAACACTCACACACACACACACTTACTAAAGAAACTCTTGCACACCGCAAAACAACTAGGCTGAAGACAAAACCCAGAGGAAAAAGGGACCTAACAAAGTTAAGACTCGACCAGGAGGGGATAGATAAGAGGGAAAACTACCCACTAACACTACTAACTCAAAACTAGAAATAACCAGAAATTACAAAATTCTGAGCTAAATGCACTTACACTAACAGGAGCTGAGCAATCTGCACCTGACTGACTGAGCGGCAAATGAGATCTGAGTGAGTGTAGGGCAGCAGAGCATTATGGGAGGGGAGGAGCTTGAGCAAAGCTGTGTTCTGAGTATGCCGGCTTGGATCCGATATTGGATACAAGACCCTAACATGAGGAATGGTGACTAGATAACATCAGATATTAAGTATAATATTAAGAGTAATACGTAGGTTGTAGATTTGTTCTCCCCATGCCTCTGCTGAAAATGGGGCTGAAAGCCCAGTCAGCATCTCTCAGTAAATAAATAGCAATAAATAAACAAGGCAACACCCAAGTACTTTCAAACATCTTTAGTTCTATTTCGCCTTAGGTCTAGCAGTGGGTCTACTTCAAATGAAAGAAAGACCACTTACCCAAAGATGACATCGCTGAGACGAGATCTCCGAAACCTGAGTTGAATGAACGACCATGTTGCCACAACGTTTCCCACAGTAAGTATCCAGTTAACCAACATTTAATAAAAAAAAAAAAACACACTATCTCCAACCCATCCAAGTGGGGGGGCTACACCCCCCACATCCCCCAAAGTGGGGGTGCTGTGCCCCCCACCCACCTAGCTAAAAATACCAGTTCCAGGATTGCACTACAGTGGGGAAAAGAGCAAATTTCCCCATGTCGTCAACTGGATACTTACCGTGGGAAATGTTTCAGCAGCATGGTCATTCATTCAACTCAGGTTTCAGAGATCTCGTCTTGGCAATGTCATTTTCGGGTAAGCAGTCTTTTGTTTATTTGAAGTAGACCCCTACCAATATTAGTCACTAACCTGATCTTATAGAATTATTAGCTAATATTTTGTTCTAGTTCACTCTTTTCCCTTATTGTTTTCAAGCCTGTAGCAGACTTTCTGCCAATAATTGTGACAACTTCTCAGCCATAACAGGTTTACTACTGGGATCTGTTTCAAAATTGTCGAACCTGATATGGTTGAGACCATATGGTTGACACTTCATTCCATTGACAAACAACATATACCCATACAACACCCGCAAACAACACAAACAATTATTTTGCAGCTGGGTAAACCCCCCCCCCCCCAACCCTCACACCCTTTGCTAATTATATATACCAACATTGAGATTGCCCTACAGTGGGGAAAAGAGAAATTCCCTGAGCCCTACTGTTCCACAATTTCACTCAAAATGGTTCAATGGACTGAATTGTCCAGAATATTGTCTCAACCATATCTGGTCCGACAACTTGGCTGTTTGATACTTTGAAATAGACCCTTGTTACTGTTCCTGATGTCCAGCTGGAGGTCCTTAATAAAGCATAATTTCAGTTCAATTATTCTTATATACTCTATACCAAACATTGCTGGCTCTCCTGTGTCTTACAGACAACAGGTTTAGGTTCAGAATTTTACCTGTTGGACTTACTTCTGTATCTGTGCAGGTCCTTAGTAACAATTTGCACTTATTTAGTGACATATATAAAATAATTTTGAGTACTCTTGCATAGTAATCATAGATGAAGATCAAGTTAATTTTAAATTTCATTCTTTTCACTTAAGGAGGGATTCAATGAAATTTTCAGTCGTTTGATTCATGAAATGTAGTCGGAAACACAGCAGTTCATAAATTTCGCATTCTGAGTCTGCTTCTAATTTGGATGACCCCTCCCCCACTACCATTATTTCAAGCACCCATCATGTTATACACTTTTTATTATGACCCACTGATTGCCAATCTTCATTCCTCTCAAAATCCAATCATTCATTCCTCACAGAGCCTTTTGTGGCAGTGGCCATCAGTAGCCATCAGGGCTTTTCTGCTTTAAGTCCCTAATCCATCCATTGGTGGTAGACATGGGCACTCATGGCACTGTGTGGCAACCTATGCATCCCAAGATCTATATGCTCTGAAACATGCATCTAAGGGCTACATTCACCAGCTTGGGGAACTAACACCATGCTACCTCAATTGACAGCCTTTGTGACCTGCAAACTTCTGTTTTCACACCTTCAGATTTGCAAAGTGAGAAATCGCCATTCTGTCTCCCCAGAACGAGTAAGTTGTCTCTGACTACTTACTCCCACACTCTCTACCTGGCTGTTCCAGTGTCTTTCCTGCTGCTGCTGCTGGAACTTGGGTCATCAGGGTAACAGACAATTTTGAAATAGACCCCAGTTGTAAACCTGTTATGGCTGAGAAGTTGTCACAATTTTTGGCAGAAAGTCTGCTGCAGGCTGTGACGACTGAGGAGAGATGGGCGAAGGCTGACAGCCTAGTCAAATAGAATTTAATATATAATTCTATCAACTGTATAAATAAATGTAAAATACAGGCTTGTGGTTTTAAATGTAAGAAAACAGTGTGAAATGTGGAACTGCAAAATTTGTGACAACATTGCACTCTACTGGCCCAGTGAAGCATGCTGTATCCTTTCATGTTAGAATTCGGCCTGAGGGCGGCTGGATAAAGATTTCATGCCCATTGTTTTAAGGTTAAGTTTATGACTAGAATTTAGATATAGAAGGTGCTTTGTTGTTTTAGTTTCTGTTAGTATATACATGTGAAATGTCTTCTATTGTTGTAAGCTTCTGTGCAGGTATTACCTTGCTAAATAATGCAGTTTGCGGCATGAGAACTCAGACCAGGTGTTAAGATGATGCAATATGAATACTGGGAAAACCTAAGTGTCAAAAATGATGTAATTTGGGCAGGGACCCAGCAAACATGTTTGTTAGTAATGTTTAAATTCTATTTCTCACAAGATACCAGAGGCATTTTGATCTGGACATCTAAGACATCTAACTTATAAGCACTCTGCTTATGCTCACATGTAAGTTTTTAGCACTGTGATATCTTGTAGGAATAGTTAAAGCCAGTAAAGATTAATTAGGTATTTTTCTTTGAAACCAGACCTGTCCTACTGTATTATTTAAAATTTCTGTGTGATCTGTGAACTCTTAGATATCATTGTGGTGTAGTAGTTTTGTCTTGTGCTTTAATTATTTATTATTAAATATTTTTTTAAACCTTCTACCTGTGGCTGCTTTGTGTAGAGATGAAGTATGCTTTAGAGTACATTATATATTTATAGAGTTTACTGTCTAAGCCCTTCCAATAAGCCTTACACTGTATAGTCACATTACCATTGGATATTAATATTGCAGAGTAATAATTGGACACCATTTTAAGGCCTTTTTAGTAGCTGATATTATTAACTGAGTGGTGGCAGTAATTACTACCATATAGTCTGGGTAAAGGGCACAGCTGGAGAATCTGTATCAGCCTTTCCCAGGAGTGTCTATGAAGTTGTATAAATACTTATCTCAAAGTGTGTGTGTGTTGTGTCAGCTACTTGGGCAGGGACATGAAGCGCTGGTTGGACAGAGAGGGTATTAGAGTTTCTAGCTTGCCCAGTTAGGCTGAGACCTGGACCCTATAGCTGTGCCAGTGGGGAGTCTTATTGGGGACCTGGTGAGCAAGGGAGCAGCCAGCCCCAGACTGACTGTGATCTCTGTGTACACTTAAGGGAAATTGTACTTTACTGTGTGTATTAGTTATCCTTTCCTCCTCTAGGAGACGACCTCTCTGGTGTTAGTGGTGAGGATTGAGGCTCCTTGATTGCTGGGCCAGGGCACGGTCATCACAAGTGGTGGCAGTGGTGGGATCTACTTCACAAGTGGTGTAGGTAGAGCGAATTCCTGTAGCTTATGTACAGTGATCTCTAAAAGTGTTTTGTACTCTAAAACAGCCACACAGTGTATACCAAGAGTTCAGATCACAATTGTTTATTTCTTTTGTTAGCTTAGTGTTAGTCAGGGTGAGCAGGCAGCATGTCAGCAGAAGAGTACGGAAAGCTGACAAGGAGCCAGCTGGCGGAGATGTGCCAGGATAGGGGGCTGGTGCATGGAAAGCCAACTAAAGCAGACCTGATTGCAGCCTTGGTTACAGCTGCATCAGTAAACAGCAGCCTGGAGGATAATCAGACTGACTGTGGCGATACAATATCCTCGGAGAATGGACAGCTCAACTTTTCTGCAGTGCACTTAAAAATCCAGCTGCAGCTGAAGAGACTTGAGTTGCAGACCAGGCATATGGAAATAGAAGCAGCCGAGAGAATGAGGAGCTTAGAAGCTGAAGAACAGGAACAGCACAGAAAGCATGAGAGGGAAATGCTGACTCTTCACCAGAGTCATGGAGGTAATGGGGAAGGGAGTAACCGGACCCCAGAAGCACAAAAGGTCAGTAAATTTCTTCCACGTTAAAGAGGAGGATAATTTTGATAGCTTCATTCATATGTTTAAGCGGGTATGTAAACAGTATGAAGTTGACCAAAGGCTCTGGGTACAGTTCCTGACCCCCTTACTCCATGGTAAAGCTGTAACTTATTTAGCAAAAATGCATAACACTGACTGTTTTGATTATACTACTGTAAAAATACATTTGTTAGAATGTTTTAAGCTAACACCTGAAATGTATAGGAAAACTTTTCGAGAGCACATATGCAAGGCAGATGGAAATGTATGTGAATATGTTGTTGAACTGAGCACTTATTTTCATAGCTGGGTGAGTGGATGTCAGGTCACCACTTTTGAAGGGCTGGCAGGCCTTTTGGTACAGGAACAAGCCCTTAGCACTTTGCCTGAGAACATGAGGATCTGGTTAGCTGATAGACAGTGTGCTACTTCAGAGGAGTTGGGGAAGAAGGGAGACCTATTCATACCAAGCAGGGTAGCCCTGCACAGGAAAGGGACCCCTAGTACTGCTCATGGGACTAAAGGAACCCATGGTGGGCAACACAGACTGCCCCAACAGAATCCGCCAGTAGCAGGGGAATCCACTAGTCCAGGTACATGTCCAGGAGCTAGGGTTAAATGTTTTGAATGCAACCAATGGGGCCATGTGGCATACAGATGTCCATGGAGGCAAGGTGGGGAACCAAAAGTGAGACAGCCAGTAAGTGGGAAAGACAAAATGCCAATAGTGGGTTGTCTTGAGACAACAGGGGTATGGAACTACCATCCTGCAGATGTCCTGAGAGGGAAGGATTTGGATGAGGCAGTACTACGTACTTATGCAGTTACACACAGTGAGGCTAGGAGACAAGCATGTGGGTCTGGTAGCCTGGGGGAGACCCATACATACTGCACACTTGCAGCCAGGATTGCTGAGGTGGTTACTTCAGAGAATGAGCTACTCTGTAGCAGTGAGACTGAATGTGAGCCACAGCTGCTTGTGGGTACTGATGTTCCCTTGGACAGGGTAATTGCAAAGGTAGAGGTGAGTAGTAGTACCCAGGCTGACAGTGAGGCACCACTGTCAGAGGATGCCAGACTTCCAGTGGAAGGGGAGCTGGTAAGGGTTACAAGGAGAGACTTGAGACAGGCTCAGCTCTCAGACCCTACATTGCAAGGCCTGAGGCACGTAGCTAGGGAGGCACATGATTTTCAAGGGAAGGGGGAATCTGTATACTGGAACAAAGGGTTACTGTACAGAGACTGGACCCCTGAGGGAGGGCTAGAAGGTGAGAGAGTACAGCAGTTGGTAGTGCCTAGAGATTACCATCTGGCACTTCTAGCCATGGCCCATGATATTCCTTTTGCAGGTCATATGGGCATAAAACGTACAAAGATGTGTGTTATGCAAAATTTCTATTGGCCTGGAATTTCAAGAGATGTAAAAGGGTACTGCAGGACCTGTGAGCAGTGCCAAAAGGTAGGCAAGGCAGAAGACAAGGTGAGAGCTCCTTTGATGACTTTGCCTGTGATTGAGGAGCCATTTCAGAGGGCAGCTATGGATATTGTGGGTCCTCTGAGTAACCCAAGTTCCACAGGGAAAAAGTATATCCTAGTGATTGTAGATTATGTTACACGATACCCTGAGGCAGTGGCTTTGTCTTCCACTGAGGCCGAGAAGGTGGCAAATGCTTAGCTAGAGATTTTCAGCAGGGTATGTTTCCCAAAGGAAATACTGTCTGACAGAGGTGCCAGTTTTATGTCAGACCTGCTGGCTTGTCTGTGGAAGTCCTGTGGGGTGAAGTACATGAAGACCACCCCCTACCATCCCCAGACTAATGGTCTTGTTGAGAGGTTAAACTCTACAATCAAGTCCATGCTACAGGCATTTGCAGATCAGTTTAAGAGGGAGTGGGACAAATATTTGCCCCATCTGTTGTTTGCTTACAGATAGGTTCCCCAGGAATCCACAAGGTTTTCACCCTTTGAGTTGTTGTATGGGCATAGGGTGAGGGGACCTCTAGATTTAATTTGAGATGAGTGGGAAAGTGAGTGTGAGTCTCACAAGGAGTCTGTTGTGGCATATGTCCTGAACCTCAGGACAAGGCTCAGGGAACTCATGGGCCTGGCCCAGGAGAACCTGGCAGAAGCCCAACAACAGAAAAATGTGTGGTATGACAGGAATGCTCAAGCTAGAGAGTATGCTGTAGGGCAGCAGGTGATAGTTCTCATTCCTGTTAGACACAACAAGTTGCAATCAGCTTGGGAGGGACCCTACAAGGTGGTAAGAAAGGTATGTGATGTTAACTACATGGTGGAAGTGTTAGGCAGACAGCAGGGGCACAAATTGTACCATGTTAACATGATGAAACCTTACCATGATAGGGAGGCACTTGTGCTGAGCATTTGCAGTGGATTGCAGGAGGAGTCTGAGAGAGATCTAGTGACTGATCTCCTCAGTGAGGCTCAGGCTGACACCTCGGTGGAAGGGGTAGCAATGTCCCAGCAGCTATCTCCTACCCAGGTTCGAGAGATCAGAGCAGTATTGCATGAGTTTGGGGGCATGTTCACTGGGAAACCAGGGAGCACCCACCTGGTGCAGCACGAGGTAGATACAGGACCCCAAAGGCCTATCAGGCAGGCCACTTATAGTGTGCCTGAGAGAGTCAAACAGACTCTGAAGGAGGAGGTAAAGGAGATGTTGGAACTAGGGGTGATTCAAGAGTCCAACTGTCCCTGGGCCTCCCCAGTGGTGTTGGTGCCAAAGAAGGATGGCAGCAACAGGTTCTGTGTGGATTACAGGAAATTAAAATAGTCACACAGAGTCAGATGCTTACTCCATGCTTAGGACAGATGTGGCCCTACAGCAGCTGGGTGAGGCTAAGTATCTTACAACCATTGATCTTACCAAGGGTTACTGGCAGGTGCCCTTGACTCCATCTTACAATCATTGATCTTACCAAGGGTTACTGGCAGGTGCCCTTAACTCCCAGTGCTAACGAGAAGTCAGCCTTTGTGACTACTTTTGGCTTGTATGAGTTCACAAAGATGCCCTTTGGGATGAAGAATGCCCAGCGACTTTCCAGAGGCTGGTAGATCATATCTGAGTAAAAGCAGGAGGGTTTTCCTTTGCTTACATGGATGATATTGCCATCTAAAGCCATTCCTGGCAAGAGTGCCTTCAGCATGTCAGGGAGGCGCTGGGCAGACTACAGAGGGCAGGGTTGACCATTAAGCTGAGCAAATGTCAGGTGAGTATGGCAGAGGTCTCCTACCTAGGACATAGAGTGGGGAGATAAGGCCAGAACCTGCCAAAGTGGAAGCTATTCAGGCATGGCCTGCACCTGTTACCAAAAAGCAGGTGAGGGCATTCTTGGGGACAGCAGGGTACTACAGAAAGCTCGTTCCTAGTTATAGTACCATAGCTGCTTCCCTCACAGACCTGACAAGGAAGAACAGACCAGATAAGCTAGTGTGGACCCCAGCATGTGAGCAGGCATTTCAGAAGCTTAAGGAAGCTTTGGGAGGACCCCCTGTGTTAGCCAGTCCAGACTACAGCAAAGAATTTGTTGTGCAGGTGGATGTTTCAAACTATGGGGTGGAGGCTGTACTTAGCCAAATTTCTTCAGAGGGAGAAGAGCACTCAATGGTTTATCTCAGTCGTTGGCTCCAACCCAGGGAGGAATGCTATGCAGCGGTAGAAAAAGAATGTCTAGCCATAGCGTGGGCACTACAAAAACTTCAGCCTTATCTGTATGGAAAAAAATTCACTGTGATGACAGATCACAACCCTCTAACATGGTTAAACAGAGCCAGTCAGCAAAATGCCAAGTTGCTAGGATGGAGTCTGGGGTTGCAAACATATGATATGTCAGTGCAGCACCGCAGTGGGAGTAGCAATGCCAATGCAGATGGGCTCTCAAGACAGGGAATGGGGTGAGGTACACCCAGATAGACCTGACACTCAAACGACGTTTCTCAAGGGGCACTTGAAAATCTTGCTTGAGTTTCCCGGGGGGAGGGAAGAGATGTGACGACTGGGGAGAGATGGGCGAAGGCTGCCAGCCTAGTCAAATATAATTTAATATATAATTCTATCAACTGTATAAATAAATGTAAAATACAGGCTTGTGGTTTTAAATGTAAGAAAACACTGTGAAATGTGGAACTGCAAAATATGCAACAACATTGCACTCTACTGGCCCAGTGAAGCATGTTGTATCCTTTCATGTTAGAATTCGGCCCGAGGGCGGCTGGATAAAGATTTCATGCCCATTGTTTTAAGTCTAAAGTTTATGATTAGAATTTAGATATTGAAGGTGCTTTATTGCTTTAGTTTCTGTTAGTATATACATGTGAAATGTCTTCTATAGTTGTAAGTTGTAAGTGTTAGATTGCTAAATAATGCAGTTTGTGACCTGAGAACTCAGACCAGGTGTTAAGATGATGCAATATGAATACTGGGAAAACCTAAGTGTAAAAAATTATGTAATTTGGGGAGGGACCCAGCAAACATGTTTGTTAGTAATGTTTAAATTCTATTTCTCATAAGAGACCAGAGGCATTTTGATCTAGACATCTAACTTATCAGCACTCTGCTTATGCTCACATGTAAATTTTTAGCACTGTGATATCTTGTAGGAATAGTTAAAGCTTGTAAAGATTAATTAGGTATTTTTCTTTGAAACCAGACCTGTCCTACTGTATTATTTTAAGTTTCTGTGTGATCTGTGAACTCTTAGATATCTCTGTGGTGTAGTAGTTTTGTTTTGTGTTTTAATTATTATTAAATATGTTTTAAACCTTCAACCTGTGGCTGCTTTGTGTAGAGATGAAGTATGCTTTACAGTACATTATATATTTATAGAGTTTACTGTCTAAGCCCATCCAATAAGCCTTAGACTGTATAGTCACATTGTAATTGACTATTAATATTGCACAGTAATAATTGGACACCCATTTAAGGGCCTTTTAGTAGCTGATATTATTAACTGGGTGGTGGCAGTAATAACTACCATATAGTCTGGGTAAAGGGCACAGCTGGAGAATCTGTGTCAGCCTTTCCCAGGAGTGTTTGTGAAGTTGTATAAATACTTATCTCAAAGTGTGTGTGTGTTGTGTCAGGTACTTGGGCAGGGACACGAAGCACTGGTTGGACAGAGAAGGTATTGGAGGTTCTAGCTTGCCCAGTTAGGCTGAGACCTGGACCCTATAGCTGTGCCAGTGGGGAGTCTTATTGGGGACCTGGTGAGCAAGGGAGAAGCCAGCCCCAGACTGACTGTGATCTCTGTGTGCACTTAAGGGAAATTGTACTTTACTGTGTGTATTAGTTATCCTTTCCTCCTCTAGGAGACGACCTCTCTGGTGTTAGTGGTGAGGATTGAGGCTCCTTGATTGCTGGGCCAGGGCACAGTCGTCACACAGGCTTGAAAACAATGAAGGGCAAAGGGTGAACTAGAACAAAATATTAGCTGACAATTCTATAAGATCAGGTTAGTGACTAATATTGGTAGGGGTCTACTTCAAATGAACAAAAGACCACTTACGCAAAGATGACATCGCTGAGGCTTCATCCCTCTGCACCACAGACATATTCTGTACGTGTGTTTTTCACTGTTTGTTTGTAATGTTACACTCCACGATTGCCACTTTGTTTACATACACTCACTGTGATCATTCTTATGGTGTCTTTTACAACCTTTCACTCACACCAGTATTTATCAGTTTTATGACAAGCTGTCGCACTAAAACATTTCTGCTTTTTAGCAGAATTAATATGCATTTTGTTAATAGCATACTTGGCCATGCTTTAATGTATCTGGTTGCAATTCCTATACATGCTGCTATCTTTAATGCTTGATCAAGTGTGAATTAGCTCTTTTGCATGTTTTTACAATATGTACCACACACAAATCATTATGCAAGCACTTTTACACAGCTACATGTAGTTTTTGCATCCGCACACCATATTCAAATCTAGACTGCTGCTTTCACACTCAGATTACTGATTTCCATTCAATAAGCAGCTGAAATCACTTGAAACATTTTCAGACAAAATTGTCTGTACTAATACACAAATACTGTTTTATTTTACTTCTACACCATTTGGTCTCAGGAAGTATAAAAGTTCAGGGTCTGTTCACAGTTACCCCATCCACCCACCTAACTTTATTAAACTGGAAACACTCTAATTTCTAAACATTTTAAGTACCTTTTATCAAACAACAGTCTCAGTTGCTTTCTACTTTGCTTCAGAAAAGTTTTTTTTTCAGTTAATTCTACTTAGACAACAGAATTTTTTTTTGTCTAAAGCATTAAACAGCATTAATTGTGAGTTATTTTATTGAAATGCTTGCATGGTTTATTAGTTATTTTAAAGACAGAAAATAGAAAGGAGGATGGAATTCACAAGTATTCTAGGAAGCTGTTATACTACAAAGATATTCCCCAGGGATCAGTCCTTGGTCTGTTGCATTTCAGCATTAACATCAACAGTCTATCTTTCCACTGTGGTAGCCTATTAGCCATTCAGCAGGCAGGTGATGATGTTTTGTTATGCAGCAGTAATTCACACATCATTGCACAGAGTAAATTTCAGGCTAGATTTTATCAGCTTGAAATCAGGCTCAATAAATCACATCTCTTGTTAAATGCTATTAAAAGTGAAGCCACCTTATTTTGCAACAATAAGTATCACTTAAACCACTCTCTACATCTAGGTATTTGCTATAATAACAGTGACTCAGTTTAGTAGGTAGTATTACATATCCAGATGTCTTACTTGACAATTCCTTATCTTATAATCAGTCATGCTGACTTTAGTGTAAAAATGAGTAAACAAATATTACACTGCTTCTACTGTGTCTGCAAATTCTTGCTTACTAGCTCTCGAAATAAATTAACTGTAGAGCTAATGTCCTTCCTTATCACTGTTAACAGTATTCTTTACAAATGGGATATCCTGCACAGGATAACCAAATGTCCAGCCAACATATCAAAGCCTCAGATCCTTTGAGGCACCATACATCAGACATATGTCCTTGGTCTAATGTGTAGGATGCACAAGTGATGTATAAGCACCTAATCCTTAGAATGTCTTTGCTATCAGTCCAAACATTACTTTTTGAATTCAGACTGCAGTTTATCTGTCAAATTGCTACAGCAACTGAAACTTCAAAACATAACTGACCCATTGGGTTCTCTTCCTTTCTTTTTCCTTTGGTTGTATTATCTTTTACATGTCATCCAGGAAGGGAAAATGTGAGTGTAGGAGGCAGATTTCCCCATATGGATAGACATGAGAAGTGCCCTTTTTGCTTAGGTGCTGCCCACAACCATACTCAGTGTGAGATTTGTCAAGCATTTGTACTGAAGACCTTACATAACTGTCTGTCTTCTCTTTCTATCTATTTAGAAAAATAGAGATTGAAACTTCTGGCTCAGAGAACTGTGGCTTCTGAATCCACCCACCCAGACACTCAGCCACCAGTTAAGAAAAAAAATCTAAAAAACGTACTTAATCTTCTGCTGCCTGGCTTTATCCAGATGTTTCCATCACGTTGGATGAAGAACCTAAGGACTGCCCAGTTCCAGTGTCACTCTCCTCTGTCACAACCAGTTGCCTACTCACATATCCTCTGAGGCTGTGCCTGTGTCTGCTGTAGATGAGGAAGGGGGACTGTACTGATCACTTTGGAGGGGCCTAGGGGGATTCCCCAGATTCTTGCTAGGAGGAAGTGTCTGCGTCCCCTACTGAAGTCTGGCAAAGGTCAGAACCCTTTAAGTTTGTTACTGCTAATGTTCCTTTGAAAAAGAAACAGAAGACCAGACATGTGGCTGCTGTAACCAAGGATACACACAAAGAGCAGCAGAATTTTAGTCAGGGTCTTTTCAAAGCCCTTATGTTATTGAAGCCCCCTCAGGGGCTAACTTTTCCTTCCCCTGTTCCCATGTCCTGTATTGTAAATGTCCTCAAAACTCTGATTTCTCTAAGAAGGAGGTGGACTTAGATTCTTGGGAGGAATCCTTGGCTTACTCCTCTCAAATTCATTCCCCTCTTATTTTGGGGTCAAAAGAAGAGGATTCTCTTTCTCCTGATTATCCTATTGAGGAAATGTCCTTTGGGGACACTATTGTATGCATGACAGAACACTTTAAATGGGATTATTCCCAGATTTCTGATATCCAGTACAGGTACTGTGACCTTTTGCAGATTTATTCACCCCGGCCTTCAGCAGTCTGTCCAGTTTTGGATGCTCTCTTGGTCACCTCTTCTTCTGCTTCACAGGACTCCCAGCCTCCTGCTCTAAAGAAACTTGACAAGTTCTATAAAGTTCACGAAGCTCAAAAGTTTTTATTTAAAAGCCCTTCTTCTGATTCTGTGCTGATTTCACTGGCTACTAATAAGTCTTCGGAATTGCTGTCCTCTTCCAAGCTTTTGCCTTCTGACAAGGACAGTCATACTATGGAAAGGTATGGTAAAACAGTGTATACTTCTGCAGCCTTAATTTTAAGAGCCATTAACTGCCAGACCCATATGACTAGATATGTGCTGGCTCTTCTTTCCCAACTTGGGGGTGTTCTGTTTGATATACCTGTTTCAGAAGCGGAGTCCTCTGCCATATCCCTTTTGAGTTCTGCTTCTCGAGTAGCTCATCACTCTATAAGATGTACTTATGATCTTGCTGATGCTTCCTTTAGGGAAGCTGCATCAGGGTTATTTATGAAGAGGTATTTCTGGTTGCGGCTACAGTCCCTTTCTGGAGGCATTAAGGCTAAGTTCCTGGACTCTCCTTTAGACCACAAGAATCTTTTTGATTCTGCTGCAGCTAAGCTTTTCAAAACCATGTAGGATAAGGGGAAGGTCATGGAAGATCTTAGGCAGATCTTCCTTTCTCCTATTCCTAAGTTTCAGAGAAATTACCTCACCAAATCTTCCTTTGTGTGGAGGCAGCGGAGACGGCCTCTCAGAACTAAGAGCTCTTCCAAGAGGGTGTTAACTGATAAGCCTTCTCAGGGGTTTAAGGGTCAAGAGCCTTATTTTTCTAACAAATATGCCTCTATTTGACATTTAACCTTTTTTGGCCCTCAGTCAGATTCCTTTTTCCCCTCAAACTGATTCTGTCTTTTCCAGTCTGGTAACACATAACAACAGACTCATGGGAGCTTTCCATCATTCAAAATTTCCATTTCATAGTCTGAAAGTCCCTTTCTCCTTTTTGGGGCATTCCTCAACCTCCCTATTGCCAGCTTCTTCACTTTCCTTCAATTCTTCAAGACGTTTTGGTTCAAGGAAGGAATCAGCCATTTCCATCCTCTCAGCAGGGCAAAGGAGTTTAATCCAGGATGTTCCTGGTTCCCATGAAAGAGGGTTTTTGGAGGCCCATTCTGGATATTTCCTTTCTCCTCACATTTCTGAAAGTTCTCTCCTTCAAGATGTTGTCTCTCCAGTCTCTGCTTCTCCTGTTGTTTCCTCATGCTTTTCTGGTGTCTCTGGATTTGAAGGATGCCTACCTTCACATTTCTACACCCCTCTGTTCAGGGAATGTTTTATATTTCTCTGTTTCTTTCTTACATTATCAGCTCTCTGCTTTGCTTTTAGTTCTTTCTATAGCTCCAAGCATCTTTTCCAAATGTCTGGCCCCAGTGGTAGCCTTCTGTTGACTTCAGGGAGTTAATATTTTCCTTTATTTGGAAGACCTTCTGATTCAAGCTCCATCCCTGCTTCAGGATCTCATATACACTGATCTTTTTCTCCACAGAGTGGGATTCACTCTAAATCTCAATAAGTCTGTTTTTATCCCTTTTCAAGACCATGTTTTTCTAAGTTGCAATATTCAGACCTTGTCAATGGTAGCTTTTCTTTCTCTTTCCAAGGTCTTTTCCTTGGCAATTTATTTTCAGTCTCTTCTTCTTTAGCAAGAGCTGCCTGCAAGATAATTTCTTAGAGCTTTGGGGTTCATGGCATCCACCATTCCTATAGTTCCTTTCACCAGGCTTCACACAAGGAAGTTTCAGTGCTATCTCATAACTGTTTGATTTCAAAACTGCCATCCTCTGGATCTCTCATTCCCTTACCTGAAACTCAAGTTCCCCTGGTAGCTCCATCAGATTTATCTGCATCCCAACTTGCCTTTCCAAGTTCTTCTTCCCACTCAGGATCTGTACACAGATGCTTCCAATCAGGGTTGGGGAGCTGCTTCCAACAGCATCAGAGGCTAGAGAGATTGAACTTACCAGCAGCAAACAGACCATATCAACATAAAAGAGATGAGAGCTCTGATTCTGGCTCTTCTTGCTTTGCACTTCTTTTAGGTTCCAGGTCCTCTGAGAATTTTCATAGACAACACCATGGTTACATGGTACATAAATAAGTGAGGGGACACAAAATCTTACCTTCTTTGCAGAATAGCTTTTCAGGCTTGGGATTTTACAGTTTACATTCCCTCAGATCACAATCTAGGAACAGATAATTTCAGCAGGTCCAGGGCCGATCCTCACAAATGAATGCATCACATGGAGGTTTTCCTGGAGATTGTACATCAGTGGGGTACTCCTCATGTAGATCTTTTTACCTCGCCTGTGATCAGACAACATCCCAAGTTCTGTTCCAGAGTGCCAAGTACTCTGGCTTGGAAATTGGATGCCATATCTTTTTCCTGGAAGGGATGTTTCTTTATACCTACCCTCCACTTCCTTCTTTACCAAAAGTCCTGCACAAGATCATGTGGGACAGGCCCAAAATCTTGTTGATAACTCTCTTTTGGCTCATACAGCACTGGTTCCCCTTTCTATTTCATCTGACCAGAGGCAATAAACACAAGTTACCTCACAGGATGGATCTCCTTATCTAGGGCAAAGGATCTCTCATTCACCCTCATTTACTCATCCTACAAATTACTCTTTCATAGGGTTTTGATTCCTTTTAGACACCAATTCTCTGAGGATGTGCTTCGAGTTTTACTGGTGGCGAGGAAGCCCACTACTAGAAAATCCTATGTAGCTAAAATGGAAGAGATTTTCTATTTGGTGTCTGTGGATATTCCTAAGGTTCTTTCTTATTTGTTTGAGATGATCAGTTCTGGCCTGACATATTCATCTGTTAAAGCTCATTTGTTAGCCATTTCTGCTCATCTGTCTTTGAATCTATTACTTGTTTCTAGATTTGAAGTCGAACAATTTTTAAAAGGCGTCCTTCATATTAGGCCCTGAAGAAAGCCTGTTACTCCCTTCTGGGACCTTAATTTTATTTTTGAAAAACTGAGTCAGCCTCCTTTTGAGCCTGCAGTTTCTCCTTCTTTGCAGCATTATACTTGGAAACCTGTGCTGTTAGTTGCCCTTACATCTACCAAGACTGACTTCAGTCTGTCATGACCATCCCACCTTTTTTGGTTTTTCAAAGAGAGTTTCTCTATGTACATATCCTTCTTTTATGTCCAAGGTAGTTAATGATTTGTCATTGAATCAAATTATTCATCTTCTTTCTATTTTCGCTCTCCACAGAATGATAGTGAAAGAATCCTTCATATTATGGATCTGCACAGACACCTAAGACATAATCTAGATAAGATTATGTACATAAATCTAAGAAATGTAGCATAGTTCATTTTGGTAAACAAGTCTCAGTTACTGTACAGGAGATGCATCCCTCCAGTCAGACACTGTTGTAAGGGATCTGGGTACTCTTGTTAATAATTCCTTATCATTTGACCATCATGTCTCCACAGTAGTTCAGAAATCTTTTTATCTAGCCCATCTAATTTCCAAAGGCATCTCCCCTAGATCTGAAGAATCTTAATTCCCATTTACTCATATATTATCAGACCATTATTGAATATAATACACCTTTGGCATATGTGTATCTAAACAGATCTACTTCAGTAGACCAAAAGTTCACTTACGAATTTCAGGCAGCTAAGATGAAAAGGCCAACAGCCGCAGAACACCGACATCCTGAAACACCAGCTTCCCACTCCAGGTAAGTAACCACTTGGCCATCCTGAAAAAATAGCAAAACCGAAAGAAAGTAAACTCACCCATGTGGGGGGCTTGGCCCCACCACATCCCCTAACTAAATATACCAACTCTGAGATCGCACTACCGCGGGGGTAAGGGGCAAAGTTTAACAGGGTGGCCAAGCAGTTACTTACCTGGAGTGGGAAGTCAGTGTTCCAGGATGTCGGTTTTCGGCGGTTTTTGGCTTTTTCATCTCAGCTAACTGAAAGTCGGGTAAGTGAACTTTTGGTCTACTCAAGTAGACTCATCTAAACACATCACACAAATTGAGAGACCTCAGAGTTTTATAACTAAAAAGATTGGTGGCCTCAAAAATCCTCTGTGGAGATCTGTGTCTAGCCTTCCGTGCCATGAAAGATTTAACCATATTTGATCTCCTATTCCTTTGCAGAGCTAATGGTATATCAAATACTCAGTTAAAGAAACTAAACTTTCATCAGTAGATAAATAAGACATGTTGGCATTGTAGATTCATATCCCAGTGTATCCCTCAACTCTGGAACAAACTTCCACTATATGTCAAGCAGAGTAGAACCCATGCCACCTTCAAGGTAAACCTAGATAATGATATGAGCAGCCTAAAATTCTCTCCTGGTCTATCTTGTCTTGCCCTCCTTGAGGCTTGAGTAAAATTTTGAATAGCATTTTTGCCTTTGCTTGCAATGGTCTGCAGACAGATTGCCCAGTATTTATCTATGAACCTATGCACTAAGGGTATAAGGAAATCTGAGGAACTTTTTTTTCTTCCATTCCAGGAAATCGGGTTTGGCTTTTTCTAAGAAAACCACATTTCATGTATTTCTAAGGCCATTTCATGTTGCTGTTCTTTTCATGGTAAGTAGATTCTTCTTCTTTTGTTTGTGCTCATTCTACTCAAGCTGTAGCCTCTTTTGGTGCATTTTTCAGGGGTCTGGATACTAGATCCATTTTGGAAGCTGCTACTTGCTCTTCTGTAATTAACTTACTAAACATTATAAGTTGGATTATTTTCTATGGCCAGGGTGGGTTTTGCCAGGATTATCCTGTATGTATTATTAGAGGGCTCCTACGTGGCTTCCTCCTGCCATGCTCTCCAGTAGCTTTTGTGCTCTCCTATTTGTAAAGAATACTGCAACAGTGATAAGGAAGGGCACAGTACAGTCGGTTAAGATCTTACCATAAAAGTAAATGACCTACATCTAACTGTTGCAGTATTCTCTCCCTCCCTCCTTCCCCTCTTTTTTCTATGGCTTTTCCTCTGTCTGAGTGGTCCTTAATTTTCTTCCCTTTCTGGATGCACATATCATTGCTTCTCCTTTTGGCTTGCTCTGTTTTTTCTTCTGGGGCAATTTAGTTCTGAGGATTAGGTGATTGCATATCATTCATGCACCCTACACCTTAGATGTAGGACATACACCTAAGTAATGGAACCTGGAAGGTGCTGAGGCTTTGGTATGCTGTCTGGACATTTGGCTATCCTTGGCAGGATTTTCCTTTTGTAAAGAATACTGCAACAGTGAGAAGTAGGACATCTAATGTTATGGTAAAATCTTACACAACAGTACTTTCTCTAAAATGTTTTATGGCAATATGATCTTTATATGTATATCAGCAGGATTATACTCGCAAACTTGAAAAAAAAATGCTATCACAAGTGTGACAGATTTGTCTGCAAAGACTGAGCTCTATGATCTAGTTACACATCTTAACTAGATTTTATATAAATATAAACATGGCATGTTTTCCTAATGTGTCCTTAATATTCTAAATCTTGGTAAATACTTGACCATTCATCTAGGCTGATGCTAGCATTTTGGAGGCCTCCAGCAGGGGTCAACTTGGGGGCCCCTGGACACTTCCAGTCTAAATATCACCATGTTAATGCCACCCCTATTAAGCTACCTTACAACTCACACTGAAGAGTTTTAGGACTAGTATGCACAGACTGAATTGTAGCTAGAATGATGTTACATTATGACGGCCTGTAAATCACACTGTGTTGGCTTATCTCACAGAGGGAAATTCACAGTGACTGGCATTTAGATGCAGTGATGATACATTACAACTCAATGTACAGGGCTGCCTTAGGTGAAATGTTGCCCTAGGCAAAGGGCTCCATGGCACCCCCTACTGCCTATTGCCCCCACACACAAACACGCTCACACATCCTCCAATGTTCCCCTTGTTTTTTCCCCATCCTGGCTACTCGCAATATACACATTACTTTTTTCTTCCATTTTCAATAGTTTGCCTTAATCTTTAGCTTTTTCAAGAAGCGATTGTTTTGCATATGATGTAAATTGTGTTTTACTTATTTATTTTTTATAACCTTTGCATCCAACAATGGCTTGAACAAATGTTATGGTTAAGAAAAGAAAATAAATTTAGTGTTGCTGTTCCAGTTTACTTTTCCCTGCATCTTTTCAAACACCTTACCTGGCCAAGACAGCACAGTAATCACTATGTAGGAAATAACTCAGTTAAGCCAAGGGTATGGGAGAACTGGTGGTGTCCAGAAGCCATAGGGTTACAGATGCTCTGTGGTGCATTTTAGAGCATTTCCCAACCTTTACATTCAGAGGCAGCCTAAACAAAAAATATGTTAGAAAAGGAATTTCAGTTTTTTTTTCATTCAAGGAAGACATAAGTTGTACTCAAGGATTAATGTTCAAAGCTGACAAAATAGTAGCTCATAATAAACTAACGAGATAAATGTTTGAGAATCCTGTCTGGGAATACTGCCTGCCCCCCCCCCCCCCCCCGCCATAAACAAGACAATCACTGTCTATGCATTTATGTGGTATTACATTGAGATGAAACAAAGAATTCAAATTGCTATAGTCATGTATTTAAAGTGACTGCCATCATGCATATTCATAGCATACCTCCTCACTCCTCACCTCTACCCTCAAAGACAGCCACAATATATATGCACCTGATGTGTGATTGTGAGGAAAATGAACAAAAAAAAATAATGATTACAGTAATGTATTCCAACTACTTGTTGCTTCTAGACAGTACTCTGCCACTATACAAGTTATATTAACTTTGTTTGCACATCTCTGAAGTCTGTGAGAAAAGTAAAAGAAACAATGACCACACTATCCCCAGCTCCCCTGACAAGCTACAGTAATCTTCTGTACACACCTCGGAGCCAGGGTTGTTTTAGAATAGGTGTGAAGGAGGGCAGAGGCTAACACTGTCTATGTCAAAATTCATTTATATAGTCATAAGTGTGGAGACCACAAGTCCCCCTAGAAACTCTGAGTCTGAATATTATGTTATGTATTTTATGGCTTATTTTTGAAAGTTAATTACTTATTAACAGCATTTTTACTGCCACACAAAAGAGTTATATATGTGCCCAGCAGTGTGAGTGTGTGTGTGTGTGTGTGTGTGTGTGTGTGTGTGTGTGTGTGTGCAGATACAAAGCAGTGATATTTTTACACACATACCTCTAAATCGTACTGAATTCCTCTGTATTTACCAGTTTTGAGGTCCAAATAATGGGGTACCACGAATTCCTGAGTGGCCCCTTTAATTCCCCTTTTTTTAAGTTGTCACTGACATCATCACATGCAGGGCATGCGAGATGATGTCTGCATCATGAGGGAGACTGCCAGCTTGTTGTGCCAGAATAGGGCTCGGATTGTTTGTAAAGTTTTTTTACCTTTTTTTTAACATACGTTTATTCGCAGACTCTTGACTCCTACTACACCATTCATTTTGACTGAATTAACATTTATTTGCAGCAGCAACACAGCACACATAGCAAGTGGAGCAGCTAGGCAGGAGCTGTAAAGTGGAGCCAGACAGCTTTCTTTTAATATTTAATAACTTAAGTAAAGTTAATAAATTAACTATTTAAATTTCTGCCTGCATTCTGCTTCTGCCACTGGCTGCCTAGCAACCAAGAAGGAGAAAGTCACAAGTGCTGCAGTGCAAGTTCAAGTTATGCAGAGTCCGGAGTCCTGGACCAGTCCGCCCAGCATCTGCTGCCTGCAACTCCAGGAATCCCATTCCCATCCCAGACCCGGGAGGATCAGGAGGGACAGGAACAATATATACACAGCAGTCAGGATTCAGGAATCAGGAGGATAAGAAAATTTCTCTCCTGCAGCTCGACTTCCTCCTCCTGCTCCTACAGGTAAGAATTTGTTTGTGTCTTTCAGCTTTTCCCGGTTAGGGGTCGCCACAGCGGAACTCCGGTCCGTTAATGATTGGCAGTTGATTTTTACATACCGGCTTGCCAGGCCTGACGTACAACCTTCAACGAAGGTATGCCTATTCACGCATGTCTCCACACAGAAGACGCTCTTAGCTGAGAATCGAACCGGACAGCATCTTACTGTGACGCAGGTCTACAGGTAAGAATAAAAAAAAAAAAAAATGGAACATACTGTTTCAAAACTCTCAGTCATTTACTTAAATAAAATGGTACTGCAGACTTGCAGTTGAGAGCTGCAAATGAGGGGGCATTCGTAGTACTGCAGGTCTATAGAAGGAGTTGTTTAAATACATTTGCTTTGTATAAATGCACCAGGTTAAAACACTCATATTACTCAATGAATGACAAAGTCACCGACTGATGCTTTTTAAAGCATCTAAATGTTGTGCATTACTCCATTAACGCTCTAGTCTTGTGATCAACATTGCGTTATGGTATAGGTGTTTTGTGTTTGAAGAACAGGAACTAGAGGAGCATGAATTGTGATGTTGGGTTGCTTGCATTTAATAATGGAGCTGAAAAGATTATTTTTTCAGGTTAGTGTTATCGACCTAATCTCTTTTTAATGCTTTGGTTTGATTTCTCACAGACAATGGCAAGAGTTTTTTTGTCTTTCATGACTTTTAAGTATTTATTGTACATGTTCGTATTTGCCATTCCCAATTCCTGTCCCAGTCCGATACCAAAAGGTTACCTTTCCAAAGTTAAAATCCTACCCTAAAGCTCAAATGTCGAATGAAACCTCACTGCCTGTTGAGCAGATTTTCAGTTCAAGCCTTAAACCACTACTGGATACACCAGAGAAAGGGAGCCTTCCAACTTTATCTCAGCAGTCTCCTCAGGTATTCAAAATGACATTTCCAGTTCTAAAACACAGCACTTACAGCAATGACTTGGATGAACTTGAAAAAAAAAGCTGCAAGTTGGCATTAAAAAGAGATTGACTGGTTTGTGTCTTACTGAAGAAGCTGAACAAAGCACAGAAGATGATGAAAGCATTGCAGAAGAACATAGGGAATTTGTACATAGGTTTTTAATAGTTTGGCGTTTAGTTGATTTTTTCCAATTATTCAGGTAATCCAAGTCATAGGTCCTAGCACTCCATGGGTGTAAGGCAGAGTAACTAATTTTGCACAGGATGCCATTTTATTGCAGGGCTCTGGGGGATCTTTAGTTTTTCTGTGGGGAATATACACATCTCAACTTCTTTGCTAAAGAATTCTGGACAAAGCTAAACTTGGGTGAGGATAAAGGGGTAAAAATCAGGGACAGTTTGAAATGCTTAATTAACTTAAAAAGTTAGTAGAACAAAAGATGTTGCATCAGCTTGCATTTTCTAAGAAATAAAAAGTATTAAACCCTATTGTCTATCATTAAAGTCTGCTTGTGATCTTCAGTGATGTATAAGAAATGTGATGATATGGCAAAAATGTGAGGCAAAAGGAGGGACGTTCTACAACATTCTGGACAGATGAGAAAAGTAAGAGGAAAGAGAATGTAACAAGACTGCAAAATACTTGCAGAATGCACCTCAGCAGAGAATCTGGTAGTGAAACAGCAGTTTAACCTTTGTTACTGCTGCTTTCATTCAACTTGAAGACAAAGTAGGTGGAACTAAAGTGCTTGTTGCTGTGAGGGGGACTCCCATTACACCCACCCACCTTTCTGACTGGGGGCAGCAGTAGGAAAGGCTGATGGTACTTAAGGTTATCACCTTTTCTGAAGCCCAGAGGAAGACATTTCTTACTGATATGTTGTTTTCCAAAGACATTGTAAAGTCTCAAAGGATTGTTTGCTTTATTATGATATTAGTGTGTTTCAGTTGGGTTATAACAGTTTCCTGAAAATATTAGTGGTATTATGTCAGGATATTTAACATTTCAATTTAACTTCATAGTATATAATTTTACCCATCTCGGTTTGTAATGGGATAGTCAGAATGGATGGTAACTCTAAGGTCACAGAAGAATTGGGTATGACTTAGCCTCTGCATCATGGAAATAAAACCTGTGCAGGCCATTTATCTCTAATAAGAGAACGTGAAATTGTTGTAAAGGAGATTTAAAGGTTCAAAATGGCCAGTGATTAGTGCACTGTGGTATCTTGTTTCTAAAATGAAAAGGAAAAATGACAACCACTATATAACTAACCTGAAACTGTGACATTAAACATTTCTTCAGGCTAGCCCACAGTAGCTTGGCTTTGTCAAAGACAGAATCCTATCCAATGAATCTGATCAACTTCTTTAAATGACTAACACGGGCTGCAGTCTTGCACATAGCATACCCTGACCTGGCAAAGGCATTTGATATCATATTGCTCAACGTAAAAAAATAAAAAAGGGAGAATGGTCATGGTGTTACTGACTAAAACTAAACCTGGTGTCTAGTAATAAAGTTGCAAAAGTTGAAATCTGCAAAAATGTTATGTTTTCTGTAGCAATATAGAATGATATAGTCAAGCAGAGCAGTAAAATAATTAGTGTACATAATGGTGTTATTTGCTGTTGTCTAGAGGTGTATAACAACACTGAAATATCAGGAGATAATCATAGGAATGGTGGAACCACAAGACCAGTTTAAACTTTTTTCATGTTAACTTCTACAGACTTGGCATTTTTTCTTTGCACAGCCACTTCATTTTGTATAGTTGCATTGACAGCATTAATTTTCACACCACTTCTGTTTGTCATTTAAACAATGAGACTGCTGTTTCAGACTTTCAGAATGACTAATAATAATAATTTGATAATTCGTAAACTGTATATGTACATTAATATCTGATACTTTACTTGCTCATTTTGATGCAAAAGGTCAGCGTATACTGTCATTAACATGACTGTTTATACTCTTAAAGGAAAGCTGCGTAATACTCGTTTATTATTTCACTCACTCATGCATTGTTTCATTCTGTGATTGACAACTTATCCAGTTCAGGTTTATAGGTTAGTCAGAACCTATTCTGGTACACACTGAGCACAGGGCAGGGAAAAGTAATTCTAAACAGGAGGCCAATCTAATGCAAGACATTGATGCTCACTCAAACACATATATGGGCAATTTGGAAGATCATAAACTTACCTGTGGCATGTTTTATGGATTTGAGAATAAATTGAAACACACAATGAAAACCCACATGAACACAGGCAAGATATGCAGATATCGCACAGAAGACATCCCAGCTAAGCATCTTTGTAGAGTGCCAAGTGTAATAAAGCAGTAATTCACAGTATACTGTCTCTGTAACATCTGAGTAATGATAAATCTTGTTGATAATTACATTTTATAACCATTGCCTTCACAAACTCTGCATGCCATTGTCAACAAAACATAAGCGTATTATGTGCAAAATCAGTTGTCTGAGGGACTTCCAAGATGGCTGCACATTGGGTAACAGCTTAATTCCAGCTCTCCCAATGTGAAAACAGAAACTTAGCTGAGAAAGCCAATGGACCTAGATCTCTGGGTAAATTTCAGCAACTGGCTCATAAGTGGACTGTCTGGATGTCAGAAAGAAAAAAAAAAAGAAATACAGAGGACCTGAAGGAAAATCAGTTATAAAAGGCAACAAAAAACACTGACTGGAAAAAGTACTCCAGCTGTTCAGAAAAAAGCAGTGAAAACTTCAGACATGACTTCCAGTAACCTACAGGAAAGTATAAGGCAACTGCACACAGACCTGACTAAAATAAATGAAACACTGATGGAGTATATCAACTCAAACAAAAGAATGGAAAACAATGGGAAAAAACTTTAAACAGATATTCAGATTAGGTGATAAAACTGCAAAACTCAGAGAAATGAAGAAAAGGCTGGCTCAATATGAGACTGTACAAGAAGATATGTTTCAAAAAATAACAGAATTAGAAGACAGAGCACATAGGGAAAACCTGAGATTTTCTGTTGTACCTGAGAAGCTGAAATGAACAAACTGTATTAATTTTATGAAAACACAAATAAGCAACTAGACTGGTATTCCACAACAGGAATTTTTAATTGAAAGGACACATCTCGTGTATGCTCCAAATGTGGCTATGAGAAAACAACCCAGACTTTCAATAGTAAAAATGCAATCTTACCAGCAGAAGGAGTTGATTCTGATAAAACTGTGGCAGAAGGACAAAGTACTAAAAGTGGGAGACAGCAGAGTGTTTATGGCAAATAACTACTCACTGTACTCCAGGCAGAGAGGAGTACATTTATTCCATTGCTCAGGGAATCTCAAAAAGCAGGCATGAGATTCAAACTGCTGTATCCAGGTATCGTCAGAATATTTTTCCCTGGAGGAAGAAAATCATTTTTTGATGAACTACATGCCTAAGAAAGAACTGCAAAAGTTTGTCCAACAAAAAGTGAGCTGTGAAACAGAAGGACATTCTACTTCTTGTTCTTCTAGTAATAAAGGCCATACAGAGACTGTACCAGTAAAAGCGTTTCCAGTATCCAACAGAAAATGCTTGAAAGAGGGACAAAGCAAGCACAACAGTTGACTAGAACAAAAAAAGAGTATGTTGCAAATGAAGCAGAGACAATGTTTGAGTGATGGAGATAAACAGGAATAGAATAAGAAAATCTGGAAATATTGGACTTTCTTGGACTATGTTAAACTTTTAGGGGACTCTAAAGCATATACCCTACTTCATGTCCTTAATGTTTGGAGAATAAAATTAGTAAGTTGGAAACTGACAAATGTGGGATTACAAAGCAATAATTATATTTGTGAAACATGACAGAACAAGAAAATCTGGAAATATTGTACTTTTTGGACTTTGTTAAACTTGTTGGGGACTCTACAGCATATGCCCTACTTCAAGTCATTAATGTTCGGAAAAATACTCAGCAGAGGGGAAGAAGAGAGAGAAAGTTAACTGTAAGAAAAACAATTTTCTTATCTTAATAGTACTATTTAAATACTGCATGATTTTCTTTGCATATTATAAAGTAATTTTTTTCAGTTATTTTTAAGTGTAATGGGGATACTGATGTAAATATGTGCTTGTGTTTTTTTTTTCTTCTTTTTTTATTCTCCCTTCTCTCTTCCTCCTTGTTCAGTTTTAAGAAATGTAGGCACTGCAATGTAAAAGAAAAAACACCTGGTTAAAAGAGCATAACAAAATTAAAATTAGTGTGCTTTTTTTCATTCTGCCATAGGGGAATGACTGGGTTAAGGCTATTAGCGTAATCTAGTAATGTTTAAACAGAAAGCAATTAAATGGAAAAGAATACTGAATTTTACAAGGCTTTTTTTTCTAGTAAACAGTTTTGTGTCTGGTTCTCATGTCTGTAGCAGACAATCCGATAAAGAGAAATGGCTTGGAGAAAAAGTTTTCTGAAAGCATTCAAGTGTTTTCCCAGCTGAGAGAGCTATAAAGAGAAGACAAAACTAGACAGCACTTAATAGTACCAAGGGTTGTACCATGTGTCTTAGCATGGATAACATTTCTTTTAGGTTATCTCAAGTCTATGTGTGTGTGGCTTTCAGTTTGGAACATTTGTTCCTGTTAGGAGGGTAAAACTTCAATATATGAAGATGTACATAGTTTTGTTTGCTATTATTAAGTTAATAGGTTTTAGGGGAGTATTGGGGGTGTGTTTGTATTTTTGTTTGAAGGTTTTCAATAAAATAAAAAGTTTTGTAAGATGTGACATAGACTCAAATGGAGATGACAAGAAACAACTATATAAAAAATTAACCTGCCAAATAGTACATGCATGTAACACAAAAGTTGGGACTAGACATTTAACAAAAAAGATGTTATACATAAAATCTAGATTAATATTTTTCAAGAATATACTTTCTGTAGTGACTTTAAACATTAATGGTCTCACAGATAAATACAAAAAAGAAAGAGTAATGAACTATATTAAAAATGCAGACTTCAAATAGTTATGCTACAGGAGACACACTTGGAAAGAACTGGACATGTGGATTTGATAAAGAAAGGTTTTCAGGATGCTTATTCAGAGGAATAAGTGGAGCAAAGGAAGAAAAGACTACTTATATTCATTGCAAGAGGAGCTCCAATAGTGATAGACGAGGATAAAAAAGACAATAGTGGTAGATTTGTAGTATTAAGGGGCTACTGGCAAGGGAGGAGGATTACCTGCATGTAGCATAAGAAAGTTCTGGGAGAAATAATCAGATTTCAGCAAGGAATGTTACTTATAGGTAGAGACTGGAATTTGATTTGCAACAGTGAAGATGTGTCTGGAGGGTCCAGAAAGGTAATTGTAACAAAGGAGGGTAGATTTTTAAAGAAATTTATGAAAATATTTGGCATAGATGATGTCAATTCAGTACTTAAAATTCAGCGTGAATGTACATATTATTCCCTAAGATACAAAAACTGGGCTAGGCTAGACAGAATTTCCATTTCACAGGCACATGTACATTTAATTGAAGGTCTTCATATGTACCCAACAACTATTACAGATCATACACCAATAATAACTAAAATAAGAACACAGGGTTGTTGTTGTTGTTGTATCTTTTGGCTTTTCCTGGTTAGGGGTTGCCACAGCGGAACTCTGGTCCGCTAATGATTGGCAGCAGATTTTTACGTACCAAGTTGCCAGCCCTGACGTACAACCTTCAACGAAGGTACGCCCATTCACGCATGTCTCCACACAGTAGGCGCTTTAGCTAAGAATCGAACAGGACAACGTCTTACTGTGAGGTGACAACGCTACAGCAGCACCACCACCAAAGTTGAAAATAAGAACACAGGGTAATGAAATAAATATCAGACACTGGCGCTTACCCTCCTATTTGTTGAAAATTGAGGAATGTAAGGAATGAGTAGTGGAAATTATTCAGGAGCTGTTAGAGAAGATATACATTTCTTCTGAATATATAGCTAAGGAGTGGAATAAAATTAAAGTTGAGTTTAAAAATAGGGTGAAAATAAATGTAAGGGAGATGTGGTTAAGTAACAATAATTATTTAGAGGGACTGAAAAATGTTCAAGTATTGCAAAATAGGGGGAATTTCACAGAACAGGAAGAGAAGCAACTGCAGAATGCTAAACAGAAAATAAGGGATTACCGCGATAATTTGCATGAGTTTAGAAGGACTGCTGTTAAGCAACTGTTTTTTAATAACTCTAGAGCACAAAAACTTTTAGCACAACAACTCTGGCAACAAAAGTATAAATGGTTATCACCAAGATTAGGGAGCATATAAAAAGGAAGATAAGGGATCCTGTAGAAGTATTAGAAATATTATAGAAATTCTTTGAAAGTCTGTATAAAGTAAAGAAATGTGGGAATCAAGAAATGGTACAAATGGAAATGTTTATGGAAGAAGTAAATATGCCAAGGTTAAAGGTAGAGGAGGCTCAATTACTAGCAGTTAGGATAGGAGGAGCTAAGATAAAAATGGTGATGTATATTCAGTCTACAGGAACATCCCCAGGTATAGATGGTATTCCTCTGGAAGTTTAGAATCTAGGAGGGAAAAAACTCATAAAGCACTACAAGGTTTTGCTTAACAGTATTTTATGAGAAGTACAACATCCTGAAAGAAAACGGTAGTAGCTGTAACACCTAAACAGAGTAAAGATTCATCAGATTCAGCTTCATACAGGACCATTTCAATACTAAACCATGATTATAAAGTGTTTGAGTCTAAAATGGCTAAAAGAATGTCAAAATAGTTATGCCAAAATTGATAGATTTGGATCAATGTGGTTTTGTGGGGTGGAGGCAAACATTTGACATTAACAGAACACTGATGATCCAGAGGGAAGCAAAATATAATAAAATACCACTGTTGTTGGAGGATCTTGATGCAGAAAAAGCATTTGGCAGAGTAAGCAGGGACTTTATGAGCAGAGCAATTGAAGCATTTGCATTCTATTATAAAATTATAGGATTAGGAAGATATATGTGGAATCAGAGATGAAAATTAAAGTGGCTGGGGTCCTCTTTAATAATTTCTGCTTGAGCAGAGGAACCAGGCAGAGTAGTCCTCTCTCCCCTTTGTTATTTGCATTACATTTAGAACCACTGACAAAGAAAATAAGGGGCTCAGAAATTCAAGGATACAATTGGTACGGTAGTTAAGAAAAGTTGTCTCTATTTGCAGATGATAGTATTTTATAACTGACAAAACCAGAAAGAGACATTACAGTATTGTGAACATATTGAGACAGTTTAAATTTTTTTTTAATACAAAATTAATGAAGCTAAAACAAAGGCAATAGCAGTAAATTATGTACCCATACATGAATTGGTTCAACAAAATCCATATTTATGGGGATATGATAAAATGAAGTATTTAGGAGTATAGATTAAAAATGATTCTGGTGTGGCAGCTAAGAATATGTGGGAAGAGACTAAACAAAAGATAATACAAAAAATGAAAAAAATGGAAGCTCTGTTATATGGATATCAATAATAAGATACAAGCAGTTAAAATGTTTTAGTCTTATACGTAGATGAGGTATATTTTTATTAACCAGAGGAGAAATTGTGAATAGCAATTAATAAAGAGCTGAAGGATTTTATATGGGAGGGGAAGACAGCAAGTGTCAAGTGGGATAAGCTTATTCTAACAACAGAACAAGGTGGATTGCGATTACTCACTTTGAAGGGGTATTTCAGAGCAACACAGTTAAGGCTCATATACATAGCACAACTGAAAAACATAATATAAAGTGGAGAGAGCTGATGATGAAACAGGGGGGAAGTTCATGAAACAAGGAGAGACTGGGATTTTGAATGCAGACGTTTAAGGAGAATAGCAATAATCATACAGTGTGATTGTCTTAGTCTTTGTAACCAAAGCTGATTTGTAATTCTGTTTAAATTGTACTGTGGATCTTTTCTCCCTGGGCCTTAAGTGAAAATGGGCTCAAACAGAGTCAGACTTTCCCAGCAAACAAATGTCAAATAAATAAATAAATACAGATTATTATATTCATAAAGTAGCAGAAAATATTCTAAGAACTAAGCAAATACAGTAATGGAGAAAGGAGATTCTGCCAATAGGAATAACTACAATTAGGGATAGCGACAATAGGCAAGAGGGGGTTGGGATTTATTGGAGAAAACTGGCAAAGGAACCAAGGTATTGGGAGCAAATAGCTAGACAGGGAAAGGTGATAGAATGGGAAGATACCAAGAATTTATTTGGACTGCAGGTTAGAGATTGCATTCCCTATCAAATACTGATATTAGAGAACAGGCAAAGAGAAAAAGTATGGGGTCCTAAATGAAAGATAGTACAGTTGTGTACACTTACCTTTAATGTAGATGTTCGAGTGTATTCACTGTTGCAGTCATTACATTTGGGTTATCTGCTTGAAGTAACCCTCAGTCAGCCTGATTAACAAAGTCTTGGGTCCTGCGTCAGTTGCTGTCCCTTCTTCCATGAAGTCAGGTCATCAGGAGTATAAAACATGCAGCCAATGCCATTAGATGTCAGGTGCCCCCCCTAAAGAGAAGCAATTAACTCTATAATACAAGGATATACCGCCAACAAAAAAGCAAATACACTAAAAAACTTTTTGAGTATAGTAAATGAGAGCAGAGGTATAACCAAAAGAAGAAAGGGGACTGGAGGGAAGGTAACCAGGACTGCAACAGTGAATACACTCGAACATCTACATTTATGGTAAGTGTACACAACTGTACTATGTTCTTCGTGTTTCACTGTTGCAGTCATTACATTTGGGTAGATTCCCAAAGCTAAGGTTGGGAGGAGGAATTTAAATAGAATTAGGACCAGCTATAAGGCCCTGCAAGACTGCAGTGGCTAAACCAGCTCTGGATTTAGAGAAAATTGGCAAATGATAATGCTTGGTAAAAGTATGTACAGAACTCCAGGTAGCAGCTTCTAGGATGTCCCTTGTAGGGATGCCCCTGAGAAAGGCTGTAGAGGTAGATGCAGCCCTAGTTGAATGGGGCCTGATGCCCTGTGGGATAGGTTTTCCATGGTGCTTACAGCAGAAATGAATGCAGTGGCCTATCCATTTTGAAATGGTTTATGTTGAAATAGCTTTCCCCTCTGTCCCTGCAGCAAATGCCACCAGCAGATTTTCTTTGAGGTTTAGTCCTGTCCAAGTAGAATCTAAGTTATCTGTACACATCTAAGGAGTGCAGTATCCATTCCCCTTTGTTCTGTGGGTTAGGAAAGAAGGTAGGCAAATGAATGGACTGATTAAGAGCCACACTGGATACCACCTTGGGCATGAAGGAGGGATTTGTCCTGAGGAACACCCGGTCCGCATGAAAGATGATGAAAGGCTCCACTACCATAAGGGCCTGTAACTCAGATACCCTTCTTGCAGAAGTGATTGCTAAAAGGAAAGCTGTTTTCCAGGAAAGGAATTTTAAATCTGCAGAAGCAGCTGGCTCGAAAGGAGCAAGAGTGAGTTTTTCCAAGACAAAGTTAAGGTCCCAGGCTGGAGTTGGAGCTCTCATCATTGGCCTTAAATTTTTGGCCCCTTTGAGGAACTGCTTGAGCACTGGGTGAGAGAAGAGGGGAGGCTCTGTGCTATAATGAGCTGAAATGGCTGAGGCATGAATTTTGATGGAGGAAAAGGACAAGCCCTTATGAAACATCTCAGTCAAATATTGCAGAATCGGAGGTAAATTGGGCACTGCTGCGCTCATCCCTTGAGATTGGTTTCAGGTACAACATATTTTCCATTTTGCAGCATAAGATTTTCTAGTACTAGGCCGCTTAGCCTCTAAAATGATATCCATCACTGATTTACTGAGGGGTGGTAAAGGAGAGATTAGGTAATTAGCCAGGCTGCTAGGTTCAGGGTTTGCAGCTGAGGGTGCAGAATCTGGTTCTCCTGCTGAGACAACAGGGAAGGAGTCTGAGGCAGGTGCCATGGGGCCAAGAGTGACACACTGTGCAAGAGGGGGTACCAGTGTTGGCGTGGCCAGTCTGGTGCAATTAAAATCGTTCTTGGCTTTCCCGTTTGATCTTTAGTAGTACCTTGGAGAGCAGAGGCAGAGGAGGAAAGGCATAAACTGATAGGGTTTTCCAGTGGAAGGATAGAGCATCCACTTTTGAAGCTAGTTTGTGGGGAATCCTTGTGCAAAATTTGTCCAGTTGATGGTTCTGGGGGGAGGCAAACAGGTCTATATCTGGGCTCCCCCATTTGCTTGTCAACATGTTGAAAATCATTGGTTCCAGTTTCCACTCGTCTGGGTCCATGAGGTTTCTGCTTAGTCCATCTGCCAGTGTATTTAGTTTTCCTGGCAGGAATTGAGCTTGTAGATTCACTTGGTAGCTCAAGGCTGTGTTCCACAATGCCATGGCTAGCCTGCAGAGGGGGTAAAAGTGTGTACCCCCTTGCTTGTTTATGTACCACATGACCATGGAGTTGTCCGTCTTTACCATTAGTTGTCCTGGAAGAATATGGTCTTTGAAGGCTGTCAGAGTATTCTGTACAGCTAACATTTCCTTTTAATTTATGTGTAGGTGCATTTGACTTGGGTTCCATTTGCCCTGAATGCACTTCCCTGCCAGGTAAGCTCCCTATGCATAGTCTGATGCGTCTGTTGTTAAGGTTTGGGTGACAGGGGGTAGTGTGAATGGTAGTCCCTTGTTTTGGTGGCAGGCCTCTGCCCACCAAAGGAACTCTAGGCATAGGCAAGGTATGATCGGAATCATAACTTCTAGATCCTGTGAATGTTGACACCATAGGCTTTTGAGATATATTGCAGTTTCCTCATATGCAGCCTTGCATATGGAATTAGAACAATGCAGGAGGCCATGAACCCCAAGGCTTGCAGTATTTGCCTTGCAGATAACTGGGTTTTTGTGGCCACTTGTTTGAAGTAGGTTGTCAAATGAGTCAGTTTCTCTGGCATGAGGAAAGACATCTGGGAAGCTGTATTCAAGCTTGCTCCCAGGAATATAATTTGTTGACAGGGTACCAGGTGTGATTTCTTTTTGTTTATGGTTTACTCCAGACAAGTCAGTACCCTTTGAACAAAGGCCAGATGATTCAAAAGTATGTCCTGGCTTTCTGACTGAATTAGACAATCGTCCAGGTATGGATATATTTGAATATTTCTTTGCCTGCAGAATGCAATGACTGGAGCTAGGCACTTTGTGAATACCCTGGGCACATTAGATAAGCCAAAGGGCAGTGCAGAGAACTGATAGTGCATGTAGCCTGCTTTGAAGCATGGGTATCTTCTGCAAGACTCCCTGATAGGGATGTGCAGGTATACTTCTTTTAAGTCTAGTGTTGCCAACCATGCATTTTTGCCTAGTATAGGAAGCAGCTGGTGAAGAGTCAGCATCTTGAATTTTGGAATTACCAGAAAGATATTTAGAGTAGAAAGGTCCAGGATAGGATGCCATGTATTGCCTTTTCTGGGTACCAGAAAAAGTCTCGAGTAGAAACCTTGCCCCTTTTCCTCTTCTGGCACCAACTGAATAGCCCCCATGCTTAAGAGAGAGAGTACATGATTTTGGGCCTCTGCCCACTGATCTGGGGGTAGATCTGGCCACCCACTTGGTGTTGGTAAGGTGTGGAAGTGAAATCTGTATCTTTGCGACACTATATTTAAAACCCATTTGTCCTGGGTAATGAGTTCCCAGTTTCTGGCCTGCAGACCAATCTTTCCGCCTAAGGAGCATTCAGTTGGGAAGTGCTTGGAAGTTTTAAAAGCAAGTCATTGAGACAGTTTTCCATAGGGGGGAGTCTTACTACTCCCTGATTTGGGTGCAACCCCCCCCCCCCCACTGCTTAGTCTTGTGTGTTCCCTGGGACTGAAACCTGGGGTTTCTGCTGTGTCTGGGTTTGGCTTGAAAAGACCTGGAAGGGGCTGGAAAAGACCAATTCTTAGAGGGCCAGTGCCTACTAAATCTAGGAGGCTGAACTTGTAAAAAATCTTTAACAGTTTGCATAGATTTAGCTTTATCTTCTATCTTTTTAAGAACTTCCTCAGCCTTGTTGCCAAACAGGCGGTCCTGATTTAAGGGAGCATCCAACAATTTAGCTTTAACATGATCAGGCAAAGATTGCTCCTTAAGCCAAGCATGCCTTCTGAGCACAGACCCAGTAACCGCAGCCCTGCAAGAGGCCTCTAATGGAACAAATCCACATTGCAAAGTATGTTTTCCAACCTGTTCAGCAGAATGCATTAAATCCTGTAATTCTTTATTTTCCGCACAGTCAGGAATCAACATCATTTTCCATTTAAGCAATCCAACAACATGTTGCTGATACTTTAACATATGAAACTGGCAGTTTAAAGCCCTAATGGCCAAGGTTGCAGAAGTGTAAACCTTCTTACCCCATCTATCCAGCGCCCTGGAGTTTCTATCAGAAGGGATAGGATTTTTAGTAGTAGAGGCCTTAATGCCCTTGGGTCCCTGTGAAATAGTCTCTGGATCCACAATAGGATTTTTAAAAAGGAACTTGTGTGAATCAGGAACCCTGTAATATCTGTCAGGTTTTCTGGGAGCAGGAGGCAAAGAATCAGGGGCTAAACTAGATTTCAAAAAAGCATCATCAACAATGTCTAGTACAGGAGGAATAGCTGAAGGCCTATGCTAAGGCAGGAGTAAGAATCCCTATGCCTCTTTTTTAATCAGAAAAATCCTGGCTTTCCTAGTTGAAATGCTGCCTTACAGTATGTAAGGTTTCACCAAAAGAAAAATCCTCTGGAGGGGAAGCAGAGGGAATAGAGTCCTCTGCATCAGAATCCTCATAAGTAGATAAGGGCAAATCCAGATAATCAGAAGAATCAGAAAAATCAGAATCCTGGTCAGAAGATTCATAAACATCATCAGTCCTAGGTCTCTTAGAAGGGGGAGGTTGGCTTCCCCTGATTAGAGTTATAAGATCTTCAGCCATTTTTATCATTTGTTATTTAGGCATAGAGGCCTGAGCATGCGGCCTGGGTGCCATTTTTTTAGGCATGGTTCGAGCTTTAGGCCTAAATGAAGAAGGAGGCATCGGTTTAATATGCAAGTCCGTAGGCCTGAATACACCCTCAGAAGCTGGTGCCTGCACAGCGGCTCTGGACCCATCCAAGGTAGAGACATCCGCGGGTTCCATAGTTGAAGCATCTCGCAGCATACCGGACTCTGAATGGGTCTCAGTAGAGGCCTGAAAATCAGAAGTAGCAGGTATCAGGGCTGCAAAAGTGCCTCACTGAGTACTGGCGAACTGGCGACTGGCTTACGAGAAGCATCATCAGCAGTGTTGGACCTCGGTGGCCTGTCTCTGTCTTTATCTTTGTGTTTTTTCAAAATCCCGGTAGTCGGATGGCTAACCGATGACATTTCTGGATAATTAAACCGAGAACTGAAATATTTAGAGGTAAAAATATACCAACAATGGACAGTGCGCTGATTAAATAAAGCACAAAACTGAAAGCAAGGTACGTCGTGCTCAAGGCCTAGGCAAGGAATACAGTATGAATGAAAATCTTTATGAGGTATTTGCTTTCCACAAGTAATGCAATTATTAACTTTTACTGACATCGGTAAGGAGCAAGAAAAAGTTTCCCCAATGGGGTACTTAGCTTTAGTTGAAGACTTTGGTTCTGAACACGAAAACGAAAATTTCAGGTGCCAGCCAACCGGCACTTGTGAACTGCTTTTGCTTCGGGCACTGCATGGCAAGAAAGACTGATGTAATGGCTTCGGCTGCATGTTTTATACCCCTGATGACCTGACGTCATGGAAGAAGGGACAGCAACCGACACAGGACCCAAGACTTTGTTAATCAGGCCGACTGAGGGCTACTGCAAGCAGATAACCCAAATGTAATGACTGCAACAGTGAAACACGAAGAACATCAGCACTGGTAGAGTTTTTAGTAGAATCTAGAACACAAGTTGCCGTTAAGAAAGGAGTAGTTAGCAGAGCATATAAAATATTGCATGATAACTATCAATCACAGGAAGTTAGGATTGGGAAGACAGACTGGATAAGTAATTCATGAAGAAACAATGGTGGGACATATGCATGTCTCCTAAATATGCAACAGAGTCTAGAAGATTTAAGATCTTTGCTTGGAAGTATTTACATAGATATTTTTATACTCCGAGTAGACTCCAAACAATTTTTCCTCAGGTAAACAGCAAATGTTGGAGGTGTGATGGGGAAGAAATAGATAACTGGGAGCATATTTTCTGGGAGTGCAATTAGTTGTCAGACTTTAAAGATTTCCTGCAGACTGCTCTGTCAGAGATACTAGGTGAGCAAATGGGTGTAACGAGGGAAATTATTTTTTTTGAGCTATGATAAAGAATTGCAATTGCCTAGACATAGTAAGGCCTTGCTGAGTCTAATTATGATGGCTGTCAAAAAAAGCAATTACTAGAAAATGGAAATCAAACTCTAAACCAACTTTACTAGAAGTAGCAAAGATAGTAACAGAGATAAAACAATTGGAATTGGGATCTTTAGAAAAGGGTAGGAGCAAATTACATAGGAAAAATGGGAATTGTGGGCTCAATACACGCAAATGAGGAACTAGGGTTTAAAGAAGGCAGGATTTGAATGAGCTATAAAATGTTTGACTGACAATGACAGGATACACAAGTGATGTATTATGTTTGCAGCTACAGTTGTGTCAGCTTGGTTTGTAATGTATAATGTTTGCAACTGAAAGTTTGTCAGTATGGTTTATTTTCATTTATATAAATGTAAGATTGCCTATGTCATACATGATCATTTAATAAAGATGTTTCTTGTTTAAAACAAAATCAGTTGCCTATGCCCAACTACTCCACTGCATATATGATGTTATAACACAAGACCCACTGAAAGTCTTTTCAATAAACGAAAAACACTTGTACTGCTCTTTTTGCTCATTTTTTTATCATGAAACAGTCTACCGTCCTGGTCAGCATGAGGCTTTCTTCTTTTTTGTTCCCTTTGGGTTTTTTCCTTCTTGAACTGGCGATGACTATTGCACATGAGTTGGCCTTGTCACCACTTTGTTGTGTGTTAGTGAAATGTAACATTATACCACAGAATGCGTAACAAATGCTATGAGCATGAGGTGACCTTTACATATTTCTTCATATCATAAAATGGCATCCCGTAGTGTTGCACAGCTCATGTACACACCTGCTTGTACTTCAGAGAACATGTACTCTGTAAGAGGAGTGTGGCCAAAGTTTTCAATTTCCATCGCCAAAATGAGGAACATCACCTCTCAGAATGTGGAACAAATGGGCAAAACATAGAACACTTAATAATAACTTCAATGAGGTACCTCACAGCAGGTTATTAACTATTTCTTCATACTTAAAAAGTAATTAATTTGATGAGTTAATATAACTCACTACTGGGATATCTTAAAAGAATTCTTAAAAATGAATGCGCAATGTGGAACAACAAAGAACACAGAATTTTTAAGACTAAAAAGGAAGAACATTCCTTTTAATGAGGCACACTTGAGAGGCTTGGGTATGGCCCTTGAGACACTGCAAACCTGGCACTGCAAGGGGTCATTGATAACAGCTTATGCTCCCATTCTTTTTCATAGAAAACCATTTTCACAATCTGCTTCTTCAGGTCATACCTAAGAAGCAGATTGTGAAAATGCATTTGTATGAAGTATTAAAGACCTTTTTATGTGGTGTATACAGCCTCTTTTTCCTTTTTTGAATATTTCATGTGTGTTCAGTTCTAACTTTATCTATGGTATTCATCTTGCATTTTTAAGGATCAGCAAGTAAATGTTCCAACATATCCTTTCTCAGTCCTCCTTTGGGATATTCATACACAAGAGGTAAAAGCTAAAAAACTACCAAGGGCATGTAATGCTAGGCTTCTTAACATCCTTACAGATCAACAGCCTAGTAAACAGTAACAAAGCTAGGGTGGGGCAAAAGGAGCAGCAGCCCTGGCTGTAAAGTGTTACGGGATGCAATTAGAAGGTGCTGACTGGTATTCAGTGCGGTGCATCCCCAGCATTTAGAAATAAAAACTTGAGTTGCATTTGTATTCAGAAGTGAAGCGCTCAGTGTTCAGAGTGTGACACAAACTGTAGCAATGTAGCAAGCAGTTTCTACAGTTTATAAAAAAGAAGACTTTTTCTCTTTCTTTTTTTTTTTAGAACTGAAGAGCTTTAACTCTCCATATGTGTAATAAACTACAGTAGATGGCTGCTTCCTACAATTTTAAAGGAAATAAGAGCTTTTTTGTTAGAACTGAAGTGATTTAGTGCTCTGCGTATGCAAAATAAACCATAGAATATGTGTGCTACAATTCAAAAGGAAATATGATCTTATATACATGTATTTTTTATTTATTTATATTTGTATTTTATTTATTTATTTATTTTGCTCTTCAACTTAGACTTAGGGTGCGAGATCTGGCTGGGGACACTAGTTGGCACCAGAACAGCTAGCCACACCCCTGCTAGTAAGTACCTATGAACTGATGTACACATGGGGAGAATAGCAGATATCCAGCCAGGAGATAGTGAATTAAGAGCTTTGAGGTAGCAGTGCTAACCATTGCATCACTCTGTTACTTACATGCAAAACGAATTACTAATGCTCTATGATGGATAGCTCCTATTAGTGTAATCTGTAGGATGATGAAGCTTGTGCTACAAATTATGCATGGAAATTATTTCAGGAAATTAATTTAAAAAAACATTCACACGGGACAGATATACATCACAGAGTGTCAAAAATAGTGCAAGAATAAATAAAAAAAAAACATGTTTACCAATCAGCATTCAGACCTCTTTGGAGCTGTAACATGTGACTTGATTGATTGGAACTTTTTATATATCCATTGATGTTGCCATATGTAGCAAACATGTATTTTAAAACATGCAGACATGAGAAAATTCTATTAAAACAGTAGAAATCTCATACATTTTCAATGAAATTGTATTTAGCAAAGAATGCAGCTCAGAAAGGATGCTGTTTTGCTTTGCTCCATAGGTTCTGGTGAAAATAAGACCATTTACCTAGCTAAAAGTTTTACATTTGGAGTAAGGCCTCCTATTTCTATATTTTCTTTGGAGAAAGGAGTTATATGATGGGCATGACCAGTCTGAAAAAAAAATCAAAAACTATTATAGCATGGCTAGAATATAATGCAATAAAATACATCCATAGCTAAAAATAAAGGTGTACATTCTTGTCCAAGATTTATTACCTAAGCAAAGAAAGTTCATTCTTGAACTATGCAGTATATTTATTATAGGTCAACTTAATCTCCTTAATTTGGGTTTTCAGTAAAACAGATCCTGATATGTCATGCATGCTAGTTTAGCTCTGTGATGACAGTGTTGTACTGATGTTGCTGAGAATATATGGAGAAACATTTCTTTCTGCACTTATTTTCAGTAATTACATCATGTGTACCAGTAATATGGTATTCATGTAAACAGGGTAGTTTATGTAAAGAATGACCTAAGACACACAATATAGAATCACTTTAGTCATGCTGACCACAGACACTTAACATTAACATTTAGATGCTAGCATTACATCATTGCACCAAAATAAAATTAAGGTTGCCAAAATATTAAATGACAAAAAGTGACAGTGACATTAGAGTTTACACTATTTGCAGCTATATCAATTTAATTGTTTAATTTACTAAATACCTTGAATGTAGAATACTTTTATAGTACCTGACATTTCAAATTAATTTTACCAGTATGTCAGTTTCCCTAAAATGGACACTGTGTCAGTTTGTTAAATTCAGGCTGAGGCAGCTACTTTACGTATGCCATGACTAATTAATTATTATTGTGAACTGTTCAAAAAGAAAAAAAAATGCTGGAGCCTAGATGTATTAAAATAAGTTTTCAACTCATATGCTAAAGCCTTTTAACAGTGCACTTTAATACTGTTTCAATGCAGAAGCTTATAACGGTGCAGCAATTTCATAGCATTCATAAAATTTATCTTCTCACTTTAATTCATCATGTTGTAACAATACTCCAATTCTAAAATGTACAAGCTGGTAAACAGTATCCATTATGTCAGCCCAGCATAAATAAAATGTAACTGTACACTTCTGTACTGTTCCAAAATGTATCATATCATAAAACAGTGTCCATTATGTGAGTGCAGTATAAATGAAATGTAACAGTGCACTTTTATCTCTTTCTTTAAAAGCTACTTTTCTAAAATGTATCAACTCAAAAAAAAAAAACAGTAACCATTATGTCAGTGTAGTATAACTGAAATGTTACAGTGCAATTTCATTTAAGTGTATGAGTCAGAAAAAGCCGAAAGAAGTCATTAAAAGCTATTTGCAGTATTGCAATATTTCTTTCTTTCTTTCTTTATTGACATTTGATTACCAGGAAAGTCCGACTGGGTAGCAGCCATTTTCAGTGGAGGACTGGGTAGAAAAGCTCCAAAATATATATAGAACTTAATTTTTTTTGTATATCTTCGCAATGCACACATAAATAGCATTACACTATTTATGCACAAGTCATTTTTTGCCTCAATGTTTGGATCCTACTCATTCAGTCTATCTAATCTTACATGTGCGAGCTCCAGATGCTTGTTGGATCCAGCTCGACAGTATCAGTGCTCCAGCCTCAAGCCACGTAAACATTTTCCCTACCATAAAGCACCTGTTTAAGTACTTTTTTAAATTTTATTTATTTATTTCAGTTTGATTACGAGGGAAGTCCACTGGGCCAAGAAGAACCTATTTTCAGTGGAGGCCCGGGGAGAAAAGCTCCAAAGGCAGTACAACCAATACAATGTTTAAGAAGAATACAAAAGATAATACACACAGCAAGAAAACAAAGTAAGACACTGCAAATTCAAATTTACAATAGAATGTACACACAGTAAGAACATTGTAAAATGCATATTTACAATAGAATGTAGACACAGTAAGAACATTGAAAATGCAAATTTACAATACACTGCAAGAATTCATATAGGACACAGCAAAAGTTAAAAATTAGTAGATTTTTTTTTTTTTGCTAACTATTCAATATTGTCATCCATACAGTGAAGTTAGAGCCTGCTAAAAACATAGCTAGAGTTCGAGTGTATGAAGGTGCAGGAGTACAGGGGCTTAGTCTAGGGGAACCTTGGGATTAAGTAGGGTGAAAGCAAGAACATTTCCATTTTGAAGAAAGGTGTAAGAAAAGTTGGGTTTTGAAGTAGTCTGAGTTAGGTATGGTTCTAAGAGAAGGAGGGAGAGAGTTCCATTTCCTACCTAGAGAGAAGGATAGAAGATGTTGACCAGCGGGATGTTTTGGTCTGGGGATGGAGATTAGATTTTGGTGTTCAGATCTTAGAGATTGGTTGGGAATGTAAGGGGGGAAGATGTTGGATAGAGCAGGGCATTTTTCTGGGTAGAATATTAATTTATGAGTGGTTGTTAGTTGGAGATAGTCAAGGTGGTTTGGGAGTTCTAGCCAGTTTAAAGATTGATGGGAGAGGCAGTGGTGGGTTGAGTTTTTGGATTTGGTGGCGAATTTAGAGATTTTATTATAGCAAGCTTCAAGTTTAGAGGTGAGGGAGGCAGACAGATTAGTTAGGAGAGGGGCTCCATAAAGTAGAGAGGGTAGGAGGAAGCAGGTAGCTAAGGTTTGCCTGGAGGATTTGGAAAGAAATAGATTATTCCTGTAGAGCATGCCTAGTTTTTGGTGTTTTTTTTTTTTATGTTTTGTTGAATGTGGAGGTCAAATTTAAGATGTTCGTCTATGGTTATGCCAAGGAGTTTAGATCTTGTTTGCCACCGTAGCAAATGGACACGATCCTGCTTCACTGCTAAGTGATCCACCTCTTATTAGTTGGATTTATACATTCTAAATCTACAGCTTTACTGTGTTGCCCTATGGGGTATTGTTTATCTGGACCTTTTGTCCATGCAGTTCAAGTTCAGCTATAATTTAATAATGTAGTTAACCCTTTTATCACAATGGTATTTTCCTGCTACTTATTCAATCTTTAATCTCCCAGAGACAGAGGGGTTCTGCAGAACTGGAATATTGCAGGCCCTTTTCAGATAGGAGACAGCAGCATCCCTGAAGGTCTGCCCAACTACTCCACTATGGAAGTAGTCAGGGGTCATCTCTCCCTCTACACTGCAATGTGACAGGAAATCACGCAAGACAAATGTTTAAGTGGGATAATATCCAGAGGCTCTTCCACACTATTGTTTCTAGCACCTCTCTGGCCCAGCAAGCCATTGCCGGACATGCCACCCATTCAGGTCAAAGTGTCAGAAAAATAAATAGTTTCTCTTTTCACCCCAAAGAACCATCCAAGGAGTCCCACCAGACCAGAGAGGGTCAAAGATTTATTACAAGTTCTTTTTGGCTCTGAAGAAAACTCAGGACCTGAGGCATGTGCTTGAACAAGTATGTCCAGAAGACACAATTCAGAATGATCGTGGTGCAATTGAGTCTACCCTATTTTGAGGCAAATGAATGGATGTGCTCCCTGGATCTCCAAGACACTTACCTTAACATCAAGACTGTAAAAAAGTCAAGGAGATTACTCCACTCCTTGATAGGGGCTAGTCATTATCAGTTCAGTCTTACCATCTGGTCTTACCACAGCTCTCAAGGTGTTCACCAAATGTATGACAGTCATAGCAGCTTATCTACTGCTGTTAGCACACAAGATCTTCCCTTACCTAGATGACTGACTGCTAGCCTCCCACTCAATGGACTCTCTTTCAAAAGGCAGGGACTATCTTCTCAAATGTTGGCAGTCCCTGAAAGGTTCAGTAAATCTGTAGAAATCAAGTTTTCAATGGTTCAGAAGATCACATTTATAGGGTGTCAGCTGTACACAACTCAGTCCATAGTCTCTCTATCACCAGACAGGATTCAGACCTTCAAATCAGCAGTTCAGCACCTCTATTACTGCATCCTTAGTTTTCAGGGTATTAGGCCTAATGGCATCACTGTTCCTAATGGTGCATTTTGCATGTTTTCATGTGAGGATTTTGAAATGGCTCCTTTAAGATTAGTGGTAACAGTGCATTCTTCCCCTCTCCAAAAAAAATGTCATAACAACAGATTCATGCAGAAAGCACTTTAAGTGCTGTTTCCAATCTCCATTGATCCACTTTGTCAAGCCCTTCCTATCATCTGGCTCAGTAGTGATCATAACCACTGATGCATCCTTCCTTGATTGGGGGGTATTACAAAGGGGAATGGTCTAAGGTCTGTGTACAGACAAGAAAGCCAATAACATATACATGTCTTAGAATTGAGGGCAGTTCTCCTTGTGTTATAGCAGCTTCAGGATTGCCTTCCCCAGCGCATGATACCTATCCCAACAAACATGACAGTAGTTTGGTACATCAACAAACAGGGATGAACTAGATCCTACCCTTTGTGTCAGGAAGCAGTGAGGGTTTGGCAATGAGTGATGACCTCACACTATTTTCTTTTAGTAACATACATTCTGGGAGTGCTCAATTGCCTAGACCTGAGGTACCTAGGCAGACTGGTGCATTATGGGAGGGAAAATTCTTAAGATGCCTGAGGCTGGATCAGTGATGCTGCTTAGTCAGATCCAACAAGTGGCTCAAGGACCCATGAATAAAATAATATATTGCTTTGGTAAGTACATAACTGTCATGTCTCTACTTCTTTTCCTGACAGGGTGCCCTCTGTATTTTGTTGCATGTCGTCTATGTGCCTGTGTGGGTCTTCATCTCCAGGATCTCAATCCTCTATATTGTAAGTAGGTATTTACATATGTGTATATGTACACGTGTGCACGCTTGCACATCTGCATGCACATCCTACAATGGACTGGCATCCCATCTAGGAATGGTTCATTGCCTTAAACCTGTTGCCCACAGGACTAGGCTCCAACACCCCCATGACCCAGAATAGGCTGAGACATGTATTAGTGAATGAATGACTGAAATAATCTGAGCATCATCATCTAATGTAAATAAGCTGTCAGGTCACATTCAGATCAGGATTGTCATGTGTCTGTTATATAACTGCATAACTTAAAAGGTAATCTGTTGATCTCTTTGTCTCTTAGTATGTAGTAAGTATTTTCATAATCACATTCCTACTTTTTTGGCACTGATGCAATGAGATAAAGACCTGTTAAAATGTCATTTGACTGTGAGCCTCAGCTAAACAGTTGCCCCCTCCTCTCTCTTTATTTCTCTGTATCTCTCTCTCTCTCTCTATATATATATATATATATATATATATAGATATACGGGTCTACTTCAAATTAACGAAAACTCACTTACTCAAAGATGAAATCACAGAGACGAGATTGTTATGTCGGTATTTTAATGAATGACCAGATTGCTAAAACTTTACCCAGGGTAAGTATCCAGTCATCCAACATGTGGAAATTTGCCCTTTACCCCACTGTAGTGTGATCTTTGATTTGGTATATTTAGTTGGGGGGGGGGGAGTTGTTGCCCCCCCCCACCTGGGTGGGTTGGAGATAGTGCGGTGTGTTTCTTTTTGGCATGGTGGATAACTGGATACTTACCCTGAGAAAAAGTTTTAGAAATCCGGTCATTCTTTAAAATACGGTTTTGCAATCCCATCTCAATGATTTCATTTTCGGGTAAGTGGGTTTTCATTAATTTGAAGTAGACCCATATACACACATGTTGAGTGTGCTTGTTTAGACCAATTTCTACACAAAATCATCTATTTCTGTAAGTTGCAAAGCACAATATATTTTATCTGGGTTTTTCATCAGCCATTGCAAATAAAGCCTAGATGTTCAGGTCATATGCTGTGTCAGAGGACATAAAATGTTTAATCAGATCAGCCTTGTCATTAAGAGTTTCTCAAATTTAGTGACATCTGGCCCATAGGCTGCAACATCCTAGTCTGTTTTCCACACGGTCTGTTTTTGAGTATAGTGCTTTACTTTGTTTGCAGTAATTTGGATAAATGTCTTTCCAAATCATCAACACATGACATTGTTAAGCAGGCTTACTTTACATTGACTCAAGCTGTTCATTCATTTATTTTCTAAACTATTTCTTCTGGTTTGGGTCATTGTGGTGGAGAAGTAAACAAATTAGATCAACCTTCCTTAGTAATAGTCTGCAGCTTAACCATGCATTCCTAGGTAAGATGAGAGATATAATCACTCCAGCATGTCCTGGGTCTATCCTAGGTATTCTTTACAGTGGGACATGCATGGCTCACTTCTCATGGATGTGCCTGTGGGCATCCTACCTAAGTGTTTAAACTACTTCAACTGATGTCTGTCAACCTGGAGGGCAGTAGCTATACTCAAGATTCATCATGATTGCTAAACTCCTCACTTTGTTATGGAGAGTGAATGTAGATATCCTGTAGAGGAACCACATTTCTGCCACATATATCAATGATGTCATCCTCTTGGTCACTACCCAAAGGTCATGTTCATAGTTAAGGATGAGGGTATAGAGTGACTGGTAAATTAAGTGTTTCATTGTAAAACTCAGCTCTCATGCTTTTACTGCACCCATCTACTGGTCATTCCCTGAATCCCCTCTACCTCCGCTTTTGATCAGGACCCTGAAATAGTTCAATTCTTATAAATGAGTTAGCAGCTTCCCTGTTTAAATGCAGAAGATAATCCCTTTTTTGATAGGATAAAACAATGATCTATTCTAAATTTTATATTATTCTTGTTTATATTTTAATTGTGTATTCTAATCCAGCTGCTTCACACTTAGCAGTGAATTGTTTTAGTATATGCTGCAGAACACACAATCACTTAAAGGTGAAAGGACAACATCATTGCAAACAGGAAAGAAGTTAAGATACTCCCCCACAGTGGAATCCTATGTCCAGCTTAAGTATTTGACCAAAGATGCCAAGAATGTGGACACAAATCTCAATTTTCAAATAGATCGACCAATGCCTCTTTTGTTCATCAAAATCAATCTCTGTCCAGCACTCCTGCACACACTGAATGGATGTGTCTTCCTTATTTCAATATGTATTTTAGCTGATATTTCTCTGCAGTGTACTAGCATGTTGATCAAAATTATTCCCTCCATGAACTTAGATCTGCATGGGGCACACCAATAACCTGCATAGCACATTTGTTCCACTTTTTTAGGTCAATCCATGAGGACTGATGTCTTATTTTTTAGTAGAAAGCTTTGTATAATGTCTCGGCTTGCTGAACAAACCAAATCCCATTAACTCAGAGCCACAAGAGACAAACTACTTATCTACACAACCCATAAAGTCCCCCACCCCCTTTTTTTTTTTTTTTTTTTTTTTTTACAGAGGTCCCCTGGATCATCATACAGTGAAGATTTTTTAAATACCTTACCTATCTGCACATTCTTTTTCTTTGATGTTTGAGATTATTGCGATTTTATGCCTCTAAACTCACATACATCATATACTATGTGCCATGTCTGCAAACAGAAACTTGGTAATTCCAACAGTAATGCTGTATTTCCAGTGTTATCTTACACCATCTTCTAGAATTAGCTAGCTGGGCATTTAAAGCTTACATTCTTGCTTACCTGGGTTATGAACAGAAAACAGGTGCCTGACAGTATAGCTAGATGCTTGCTTCTTTCCCAGAAATCAAACTCCAAAAATGGGTTGCTATTATTATATTTTTTAGTTGATTGTACTTAAGCACCTAGAAACCAATACATCAATTTTCTTAAAAGTGATTAAATTATAGGTTGGATTGCTTATGCATTTATTTATGTATGCATGCATTTACTTATTTTTGATTTATTTCTTCCCTATGTTGTGGCTCTCTTCTAAAATTTTCTGTTCCATTGTATAAGATTTGAGCATGATCATTCAGAAAATGCTTTGGTAATCATAACCATTCAAAACACATGAATAGCATTCACCCTGAAGGCCCATGTTAAAACTGCTTTTATTTATTTATTTTTATGAGGGTGAAGACCCCATGCTCTTCTCATGTCCTCTAAATGTACACAGTCCAACTCCATGGTTGGACAAGACTGGTAAAGAGAGAAACTCCTTTAAATAGCACAAGTGATCTCAGTCAATCATTGAATCTATCAAGCAATCGATCAATCACCGTTTATGGTCTGATATAGGCAAGCACATCATTTCTGAGGTTACACTATATAAGGAAAGAAAGGTCAGCCAAAACTTTTTATTATACTGTCTGCTTCCTTGACCTCCTTTTGACAAACTCTACTGCCTCCCTGTTGTACAGTTCTTTTCTACACTTCTACTGAATTTGTCCTTCAACTACTCTTCTTTCATGCAGTTCATTGTCCCCAGGTAAGTACTAGGCTAGCTGCCCTTGTGGGCCATTTTAATCCCCTGGTACCTTTTGCTGATGGCCATCTGTTGCAGTAATCACAACCAGTGACAAAGGTCATTCACTCCACCACCTCGTCCTCTTCTTCTTTACAAGTTGCCACACTCTCCATTATTCTTCACACTTTTACAGCCATCTTAGTACCTCCATCATTCTGCTTCTCTTTCCTTTCTCCCATCTTTTTCCTCATCTTTTTACACTCACAGTATCAGACATACTGTTCAGTCTGCTGATTTTCTTTGTTTACTCTCTCATTTTCTCAGTTCCAGCAAATGATCTGCTTGGGTACTTACTCTGTGATCCCCCGTTGTCACTCGTCTGGTCAAGATAAAACAGACGAACATTCATGAGTTCTGTTCAAGCAGATTTATTACTCACAAACACATCAGAAATGAGGCTTTGTAACTTAAACTTGAATAAACTTATAAATAGACTGAATACCACACTCATACCTGTTAGCACTCTGGCTGTTCTCTCAAAATTGCACTGCTGCCTGCATGTGCACTGTATTTATATGCATATGCTACATCTGGAAATGCTTCTTAAAGGTACATACACATGCTATGATCTACATCCTCCCTCTTTGAGAAATAGTCCTTATGTGAAACAACAGTATTTAATGACATGCAATTTACAGAAATGATCTTTTGACATGCAATTATACAGAACTAGTTATTTGACATGCAATTATACAAAATTAGACACATATATATCAATTATGTCCAAGTTGCTGTGTATTTTACAGTAGGTCTTGAAATATGACCCGATCATGTAAAATAAAATTTAGAACTGGATTTAGCAATGGGGACTGTCTTCAAGGAATGCTCAACTTTGGGGACATCTCGAACATCATCAGGAACGGGAATGGATATTGCGACATGTTCTTCGGTATGAACATTGTCTGAGTTGCTCTGAGATCTAGAGTCTGTTTCACAGGTACGATGCTGCAATATCATTTCTGATACAGAAAGAAGATGTCTCCTGTACTCTATACCCTCAGATTCCAGTAGGAATCTCAGCTCGGTACATATACCCCTCACTTGACCAATTTGATGAAAGCCTTTCACCATTTGCATCCTCACTTTTAATGGATGAAGAAATCTGCTCCTTTTATCATAGCTGGACTTTTGAGAAGAACAGTTCTTAAAAAGTTGGGCTTTGATTGCTCTATTGTTTTTAGCATTAAGCACCAACAAACTAGAACTGATAGGCAAGGTTGTTCTGGTTTGCCAAGATAGAAGTCTCAGAGCAGGTGAGCCTAGTTGGCTGTCATGGGGTATATTTCTGAGACTGAGTAAATTCAAGAAGATATTGGTATTGTCATGCTTTGAACTCTCCAGTAATTGCTTTGCACTCTGTACTGCACATTCAGTAAGGCCATTTGACTGTGGATATTCAGGACTGCTAGTAACATGGATAAAGTCCCACTCTTTAGTAAATCTCTGAAACAACTGACTGGTAAATTGAGAACCATTGTCAGAAATAACTTTGTGTGGACCACCATGGACTGAGAAATTATGTTTCATGTTAGTAATAACAGCACTGGAGGTTAGGCTAGGTAGCAAATCGATCTCAAACCATTTTGAATAAGAGTCTACTAACACTAAGTAATGTTGACTGTTCCACTCAAATATGTCAGTGGCTACTGTTGACCAAGGTAGTTCAGGAATTTGGCTTAGCTGAAATGGCTCTTTTTGCAAATGTAGCTTAGTACTGTTGCACACTGAACAAGAAGAAAGCATTTTATCAATGTATTTTGCTAAAGAAGGCCAAAATACTAGTTCTCTCACCCTTCTTTTGGTAGAATCGGAACCTGGGTGGCCACAACGTAAAATCGGAATGTATTCATGTTGTAAAGAAGTAGGAACAATAACTTTTGGACCTTTGAAAATGATACCATCTTCCATCATCTCATTTCTGTATGGAAAGTAAGTTTTCACTTCTAGTGGTAGACAGGACTGCTTTGACATCCATCCTACATTGATGAAGTGGTTGAGCTTTTGCAAAATTGGATCAGTCTTTGTATGATCTCTCAGCTCATCAAGTCTTGTGGTAAGAAAATTATGCACTTCCATGACATCAGAGTCAAAATTCTCTGTATCAAACTGTTCCATGATATTTCTGGGTGACCTGGATAAGGTAGCAGCTAGGTAAAGAAGTTTACCCTTTGTATAAATCATTTTGAAATTGTACTTGGGCAGCACAGTGGTGCAGCGGTTAATGTTGTTGCCTTACAGCAAGAGGTTCTCCGGTTCGATTCTCGGCTGGGGTGCTTGTGTGTGGAGTTTGCATGTTCTCCCTGTGTTTGCATGGGTTTCCTCCAGGTACTCCGGTTTCCTCCCACATTCCAAAGACATGCATCTGGAGCATTTCTCCCCGGGCCTCCGCTGAAAACAGGCTCTGTGGAACCTAGTTGGACTTTCCCGGTCAACAAATGTTAAATAAATAAATAAATACTTTTGCAATTTGAGCATCATTCTTTGTAGTCTTGCTGCAGTGGAATGCATAGGCTTCTTTAAAATAGTAAAATAGTAACTAGAGGTTGATGGTCAGTTTCTATCTGGATTGATCAACCATAAATATAATCATGGAACTTCAACCATGTGAAGACAATTGCCAAAAGTTCCCTCTCAATTTGACCATACTGCATCTCAGCTTGGGTAAGAGTTCTAGATGCAGAGGCAACAGGTCTGCCCTCCTGAAGAATAACTGTGCCAAGACTGAACTTTGAAGCATCACAGGAAAGAACTACTGGTTTGTGGACATCATAGTATCTTAATGTAGGTAGGTTAACAGTTCACTGTTTGAGGTTATCAAATGCTCTCTGGTGTTGTTCTAACCATGACCATGCAACATTTTTGCATGTCAGCTGTCTCAAAGGTGCTGATAACTCACTAAAGTCAGGGATAAATTTGCTCAAATAATTAACCATACCAAGAAAAAAACTAGAGCTTGGACGTTGTCTGGAGCTGGCATCTCAAGAATGGCTGCTCGCTTAAAAGGATCTGGTCATAAGTCTGTACTGGTACATAAATGACCTACATAAATAACTTATGGTAGTCTGAATTTGCACTTCAGAGGACTGAGCTTTAAATTCACTTCACAAGCTCTGCCCAGAAATTTCTTGAGGCTTCTGTCATGCTCTGCTTTACCATTACCTACAATCAGTAAATTATCAACTATTATTGCACACAGGTAGCCTGAATACATTTGCTACATTGCATGCTGAAAGACTTCACTGGCAGAATTTATTCCAAAAGGCATCCTGAGGAATCTGTATCTACCAAACGGGGTACTGAATGTAGTCAATAGTGAAGATTTGTGATCAAACATCACTTGTCAAAATGAACTCTCTGCATCTAAGATAGAAAAAAACAGTGGCATTTGGCATGAGGGTTGCAATCTCCTTGACCATATACATAGGATGATGAGGTATTTTTAATCCCTTGTTCAAGTCTCTTGGGTCAATGCCTATTCTGATTTCATCTGCATTTTTCTTATGAGCAGCTACCATGGAAGATACCCACTGAGTTGGTTCTGTGACTGGACAAATCACACCTTGCTGCACTATTTTGTCTAGCTGGACCTAGACTTTGTCCTGCATAGCTATTGGAACTGTCCTTGCTGATTTGACCACTGGACTGACTTCTGGGTCTACTTTCATGGAGTACACAACTGGAAGTTTGCCAAGCTTGTCATCAAAAACATCAGCATATGCTGAGAAAACATTAAAGCTGGAACTGGGACATGTGTTTACATGATGTACTTCTTTGATAAATGAAAGCAGTTTCATTCTTAAACTGTCGCTGAGACCTAATAATGACTGCACAGGTCTTCAGACTACATAAGATTGCAAGCTGCAACTATTCCCAGTCAAATAGCATGAAAGCATTGCTGAACCTTCGGTTTGAATATCTTCACCTCTATAAGCAACAAGCTTTGCACAATCAACCAAGTTAAGTTGCTGACCAGCTGTCACTTTAGCAAATATTTCTGCTGACATCACATTATACGTTGAACCACTGCCTACTTTGAGCTCTGTGGGTTTACCATTGATCAGGACAGTAGAAAATACTTTGTTCTTTGCCAGTAAATCTACTGCATTAACCTTTTCACCGACCACTGATACACCATCTACATAGAAAACAGGGTTGCATCTTTCTGTATACTCAACTTGCTTTTTTGAGTGACCTTTCTTAATAACTGAATGAGGTTTGCTTGATTTACAAAACTTTTGAAAATGGTTCCTTTTTTTGCACTTGTGGCATTGCTGACCAAATGCTAAACACTTCTCTCTTTTAGACTCATGATTGGCTACAGAATTATGACAGATAACAATAAGACTTGACTTGGGTTTTGCTGACTCACTCTTATACTGTACTGAGCATGCTTCTTTCCTAAGCTAGTCTTGGAACATTCTAGAAAGCTCTGGGTTTTCCTTGGCACACCTGCAGGGATTGCTGCTGCCATGTGCTTTGACGTGTTTCTGCTTGTCATGTCTTGCATGCTGCCTACATGTTTTTATAACTTGCAACCATACTTTTATGCCTTTCTGTGAGCTCATGGATTTAACAAATCTCTGTGGCTTTAATTAATGTTACATCACTGTCATGAAGCAAAATCTTTCTCACTGCAGCACTATTAACACCGCACACAAGCCTGTTGTTTATTAACTCATCTTTCAAGTCACCAAATCTGCATGTTTTAGCTTTGGTTCTCAAGTCAGTGATATAAGCTGCTAATGTTTCACCTGGCTTTTGGTCTCTTGTATAAAATAAGTGCCTCTCTAAAGTAATATTTGTCTGGGGGTTGCACATTTCTCTAAATTTATGTTTTAAGCACTCAGGGTCCTCCCTTGATTCAGCCGGTACCACAATATGATGGGTTCCCCCTCTCCTGCATATACTTCTGATGCATACACAAATGAATGCTCTCTTTAAATAGCTTTTGACCCAGCTAAGTTAAGCAAAATGAATGACCTTGCATGTGCATCTTTGTCAGAAAAAGCTGCTTGTATGGAAATATTGTATTCCCACTCGAATTCTCTCCAATTCTCTGCTATATTATGATCAAACACAAGTGAACTTGGTCTGTGAAATGCCTCTGCCATATCAACACACAGTAGTGAAGGTGCTTGAAATTATGTATGAACATACACACACATAAATATATATACCAGTACTTGTAATTATGCCCAACAGCACAATAAACTCTGAAATAACTGCATTTTGCCAAATAAGTCTGTGTAGCACAAGAACACTTTGAAATCACTGAACTTTATGAAACCACTCATCAGTGTAAGAAATACTTTGAAATGACTGTATTTGTGAATAAGCTGTGCATGGCAGAAGAAGCTCAGAATAAGAAACACTTTGAGATGAATGCACTTTGTAAATAAACTGTACACAGTAGAAGAACCTTTCAAAATGGCTGTATTTTGTGAAATAACTATGCACAGTATAAGAAACACTCTGGAATGGTGGCTTTCTGTGAATAAATGCACACAGCACAAGAAACTTTTCGAAATGGCTGTACTTTGACTGCACTTTGCAATATAACTGTAATTTGCACATAGCAATCTCTTTGAAATAACTGCACCATAATAAAGCACACACTCTGCAAACACTTTGCACACTCTGAGATACTTCAAACAACTCGTTATGCTTTGAATGGCTTTGGTCAATACGAAATAGTAGTTTGTGCCCAAACATGGTCTTTTACTAAAAAACATGCAGTTGCCTTGCTCCTTAAGCTGAAGTTGTCCTTTTATTGTACTCATTATGCCCTTTTAATGTCTTATCACGCTCATTATACTTTTCTTGCACCTGTTTTACTTTAAACATACTCATTATGCAAACCAAAGGTAATTCCGAGCCCCGTATGAATGGGTTTGCTAGTTTTATCAAATATCACGTTTTAGAACATTTCATTTAATTAATAATGCAGTTTGCACCTTTTCGTTTGCTTAATAATACATTTTGTGCTACTAGTTTGATTTATAATGTGTTTTGTGCCTTATAAATGCGCCATTTCATTTTCTTTGCCAAATAAATAATTTGTGCAGTTTTCTTTACCTTTAGCTCATTTCTGGGCCATTTTTCATTTCTTTGTGCTCCGTTTCACTCAACCTGCTTAGTCTGCTTTCACCTTCAACTCTGCACCTCATGGCTCGAAGAAGTTGCTCTTTTAATCCTGGTTCTGACACCATGTCACTCATCTGATCAGGATAAAACAGATGAACGTTCATTGGTTCTGATCAAGCAGCTTTATTACACACAAACACATCAGAAATGAGGCTTTGTAACATAAACTTGAATAAACTTAAAAAAAGACTACCACACTCATACATGTTAACACTCTGGCTGTTCTCTCAAAATGGCACTGCTGTCTGCATGTGCTCTGTATTTACATGCACGTGCTACATCTGGAAATGCTTCTTAAAGGAACATATACACACTCTGAACTACACCCGTTATGGTATCCTCTAGACTTTACCTACATAAGTTTATAGGTTTATACAAAGCCAGATATATGTCAACCATCAAAGGCTTAGCCAACAATGCTACAGAAGAAGAACCTTCAAAGGTGAGCTAATAGTTCAGAAGTTGTTGGTAGGAGTTATAGTCTATTACAGAGATACAGGCAGACAGAATACTTTTGGCTTGGATTACGTTAGAGAGAACAGAAACAGGCAGAAGCTGAAGGAAAAGAGAAACAGACAGCATTTACAGGCTGCCTCCATTAACAGAGACATAGGTGCCAGGCAGGGGATAAATTTCCCTTTCCATGTCCACTGGTCTAAGTTGTGCTTGAATTGGGTTAGTGAAGAAATCTGCTTCATGTGGATGGAAAGCCTGTTCTAGAGTAGGAGTAGTATCATAAGATGCATACATGTCCCTCCAACATGTCCTATTGACATTGTAGAAGAGTTGATAACATTTAACTTGGCATAATTCAAAGTTTTTATCCAGTGACTCATGTCCTATTTACATTGTAGAAGAGTTGATAACATTTACCTTGGCATAATTCAAAGTTTTTATCCAGTGACTCCAGGGATGAAATTATGTGATCCCATCCATTGATCTAACTGAAGTGTGAATGTTTCTAGGTAATTATACTGTCTGATCATAGTGGAATCTTGTGCAATAGGTGAAGACAGAAGTGCATGATGAATTCATCTTTGAATCAGGACTTGTTTATGTTGTGGCATAAAACTAAGCCTTTGCAGTGAGTTTTAACCAAAAACATTTCTTTTTGTAGAAAAGGAGTTCATAGAGAGGAAGGCTTGTCAGAATTCAGAAGGCAAGTCACAGATCACCTCACAGGAATCTATAGGCTAAAGAAAATTAGGCCAGGGTTTTTTGTATAACCAAACATATATATTTATATATTTTTTTGGTACTTATGTATTATTGCAACCAGATTTTCGCGGTTGTGAAATTTGCATCCTAAAATCAAAATGAGTGCAGGGCACACTGTAAGGTGTTATTCTAACTCATTATTGCTGAAGAATAAGTTTGGGTTACCTTTATGAAGAGAAACAATTGAAAAAATTCCTCTTCCTGTTTTGCATGCATTACACACTCACGCTGGAATTGTCACAAGACCACTACTTAAATTTTAAATTTGTACATTCTATAAAAAAAGTTTATTGAAGACTGGAGGCTGATGAGTTCAGAAGACTGCAGTCCCTTTACTTTTTCTGCTGCTCTTGTTTATTTAATCTCAGGGTGGAGTAACATAAACTACATTGATTTGATGTCAGATATGAACAGGGCACAGTCAGACTTGAAAAAGTTGCAACCCATAGCAATTTATTAAATGCTTTCCTGTAGCTTTCTTCTGAATACAAACTAGTTATGGAAACACACCTTTTGTAAGCATGTTTGTGTCACTTAACAGGAAATCGTAGCTCTGTCAAATGTGTTCATTACAGTTGCTTTCTGGATAACATGCAGCACACATCAACAGACACAATTGTGTAGTGGATGATGACATAACTATTGTGTATTAGGACAGAAGCAAATAATGTAATGAATCACATTTGATAGGGCATGACAAAACATGGGGATTCTACCCCATGTTGAGGTGAAGCCTCATAGTCAGGATCGCAGTGCTGTAAAACCACAAAAAAAAAAAAAAAAAAAAAAAAAGATAAAAAGACACACCTTAAAAATAAGACATGAAAGCATGGACGAAAAATGGCTTCTGTGCCTTATTTTGGCCCTACATAAAGTCACAGCAACATAAAACCTTTAAAAATGCACATGTAAAGAAACACATTAATGAAAGGCCTGAGTATTTGGTGTTACAGGTAAGCTGGAACTATATGCCTTAACCAATTCTTAGTCTCCATTATGGCAGTAAAGGACGCACCTCGGAAAGCGGAATTTGGCCAGTATTCCTGTCCCTGTTGCAGAACCGAGGTGATAGGAAAGTGATTTAGACATAAAACAACCCTTGCCATTGCAAGATAAATGACTTTCAGCAAAACATTAGGAAGTAGGATGACTTCCAAATCTGGTTGCGATAATACGTAAGTATAATTTTTTTTTAACTTGGAATCTGGTTGTAAAAAACTGGGGTCTTTCTAGCTGGGGCTGGTATTTAGAACTATACATACCAAACTGGCCATTGTATGCTATTATGTGGTGAATAAGAGCAGAAAAAAAGGGGAATTAGGACACTGGGTATCTGGAAGCAAACCCATACCATATGACATGAGTGTCAGAGAGTTGGAAAAATTTTATGACAATAATGGAGAAATGCTGATTTAAGGACAGCTCACTGTCTGTGTAATTTCCTAAATCTCTGATCACAGAGTCAGTTTTAAAGTATATTCTACTTATGTGATGCTGTCTTACCAAAGCTAACTGCTACATTTATTTCCATTTAAGGTGAAATTATTATTATAGCATGATCAATGTTATTTTTACATGTTTGTACTTCACAGAAATAGATTTCAAAGAGGAAAAGCTTTGGAAACAGACCTTTGAGGGACGCTATTAGTTAAACATTTTGGAAAGGGTGCTATTTATTCTGATTTGAGTGTGCTCTGCTTAATACCAACTTAGCAATACAGTAAACTACAAAAGGGTCTGATGTCCACTTTGGTTGCCTGATTTTTGATCCAAGGGTGTGAAATATTGTTAAATGCTCTAGCTAAGTCCAGATAAGGAGTATGGATGTGAAGTCCTTCATCTGAGGTTTGGTCACTTTTTTGAAGATTGTAAAACCAAGCTCCAAAGATAACACCACAGCTTCTGGTAGCAAAATAATTTAATAAAATTAGTGCTTTCACATTCTTCCACTGAACACTTCATCAGTATGTGTGTGTGGGGTGGGGGGTGTATATACATATACATTTATGCAAGTGTTTACATTCAGATTTTAAATAACATTTTTAAATAAAATGTTTGTATAACACTGGGGCATGTTAAAATATGGTAACATGGTTTGAAAAGTGTGGAGCCTTTTGAAATTTTAAAATGTTAAACTTTGTATTATGCAACTTGTCATGTGATTTTGTGATTTTAAAAAGAAGTGATAGTGCATACTTCTTTATTCTGAAGAAGTCTATGTGCACTCACTGATGAAAGCACTCAATCAATTGTGAAGTCTGGTCAAACAGGTGTCTCTTTCGTGGCGTCGTTCCTAGTTTTTGGTGTTTTGGATTTTAACAGTTTTATTTGTGATGGAAAAAGACACAACAGTTGACAGTTTGGCTTCAGGTTCCAGCGCAGAGTTGGTAAAATCAACTGGGAACCTAACAGCACTTATTGAGTTGCTGACACAGCAGTTACAAGGATTTGGTAGGAATTTAAACTCCACCCCTACTACATTTGGAATGAGAAATAATTTGGCTCCACACTACACAGAAGACTCTCGGTCCTCTGATATAAGACCAGGGCAGAGGACTCTACCTGCTTCTGTCAGTCAAGGAGTAGTTCATTTTAGTACTGCAGGGAACAATAGAAGACGGGACGAAGATGTTACTTCAACCATTCGGGCAGAATTTCAGCGAGTCAATTTTGTCTTAATGAATGGCTTCATCAAAGGGCTGTGTGTGAATTTAAGACTGCAGTTAATCACACACATTTTGGAACTGTAGACCAACAACTAAAATAACTGAAACTATGAAATTATGAAAATTGCAACTAGAGAAATGTTACCTTAGGGAATGCCTTCAGAGAGAGAGCAAGTCCCTAAAGGACTATGAATATGGAAATTCCCTAATGGCTTGAAAAATGGATCTGACCTGCACAAGGAATTTGTGGCTATGTTTAACCGGCATGGGTGTGAGCTCATGGAAGCCCTGGTAAGAGACAATGATAAAAAAACGAATGTTTTAAAAGACTGTTAACTTGAATGAAAGTATACTTAATGATTTATGCTTTGATTCTAAACTTAATGAATACAGAGCATTGTTTGCTAACACAGAGAAAACTATTGCTAATATTAACTTAAGGAAAAGCAAAAAACTAGAAAGGGAGAGACTGGATTATGAATCTGGTCATGTCTAGCCTGTTCCTGGTATAATCAATATTGTTACTGGACCCAGGGACACTGGGAATGTTCACTTTGAAGAGACTGAATTTATCAATAATAACCATGGGTTTGAGTTCGACCAGAGGGAAATAACGAGGAAAGTGTCCCTTTAGGGAGCACTTGAGGAGGTCAGAGAGAATTCAAAATCGAATGAACCAGAATTCCAACATGAATATGGACAATTCAGGGGCTTTTCACCCCAACCAGCAGAGGACCATTAAGGGGAGAGGGGGAGGGAGGGGAGAGACATGAGATGGCAATGATTTTGGCTGACAATAATAACGATGGTGTATTTGATGAAGTGAACAATAAATGTAATAGTTGTCATGTTATTCTCAATGACCATCAAGACTTCAAAATTTATAATCTGAGTGGGTATACTGTCACCAATGAATTGACTAACTTGTTTGAGAAAGGTTTGAATTTTGTTCCGAAATGTTCAGCTAATATAGAAAAAATACAACTGGACTTAAAACTGTATGCAAGAAAATGTAATTTTTGCCTTTTATTCAATGGTTTAGAATAGTTAAGTAAGAAAGGGGTGCATAAAACCAAGTGTGTATAATCCGCATGTACATCCAGTATTACAGATATATGAGAATATCTGTGCTAATGACACTAGGAGATTGTTTAAGATGCGGGGAAAAAAGACAACAGTGAATTTAAGTGAAGGAGAGAACAGGCTCTTAAAGGACATCATTAAAAACAAAGCTATCAGAGTTATGAAACCCGACAAGAGGGGTGGACTGGTTGTGATGGACCAGCAAATGTATATAGACACAATGCAGGTACATTTGTTCAGTGATGACTATGAGGAAGTGTTTCTGAATGAATTAAACATAGATTACAGACACATTGATTGTATTTTAGATTTTTTTTGGACGACCAGATCATCTCAAATGAGCTACAATTCTTAATTCAGACCAACCCTAGAATATTGACAATTTTTGGTATTCCTAAAATTCACAAGAGTACAACAGATCCACCGCTTAGGCCAATTGTGGATGTCCAGGCATTAAAAACATTTACTTTGGCAAAATTCATAGATTTCCACCCAAAAGGATGTTTAGAAAAATTCCCACACATATTAAAAGATTCATGGGACTGTTTAAAAAAATTAAAAAATAACTATATGCAGACCATTTCGTGTTTGTGACAATAGATGTCAAAGATCTCTTTACTTCAATTCCCCATGCTGATGGGATTGAATTATTTATGATTTTTTTATGGCAGAATACAAGCCTTGACCATACAAGGGTATTAATGTTCAGGACATTGATGGGAGATGGTATTGCATAACAATTTGATTATGTTTGACCATCAATTGTTTAGACAGAAGACAGGAGCAGCAATGGGGGCCGCTTGCACCCCCATTTTTGCAAATACCATATTAGCCCAATGGGAAGTGACCTCAGTCTTCCCCTTTCCTTTATTCCAGTATTGTCGATTCTACGAACGATACCTGGACAATATCCTTATTTTTTGGGAAGGAACGCAAGAACAGTTAGAGGAATTCTTTACATTTTTGAATACAATCACTTCCTTTCTTAGGTTTACCATGGAAATACACCAAGATACAGTACATTTCTTAGACATTTAAATTCATAAAGATAGAATAAATAATGGCTTTATGTCTACACTATACAGAAAGCCAACTTACTCGAACACATTGTTACATTTCCACAGTGGACATCTTATCAGCCAAAAAAAGAGCATTGGTAAAAGGGCAATGTGTACGTTTAGCACGCATGATAAGTGATATTATGAATTATAAAAAGGAAAGGGATATTTTGAGGGACATGCTACTAAGGAGAGGGTATCCTTTTACCTTTGTAGATCCAACACTTAAAAAGATAACCATGAAAAGAATTAATGGTCATTTGTTTCCCCTGTTGGGGACTGGAGATGATGGAATGACACAAGTTAGACAGCCCCCAAGACAGACAGACAACACCGTTAATATATATATATATATATATATATATATATATATATATATATATATATATATATAGGCATGCAATGGTGTTGTCATTTAATTCTGAGTTTTATGACATCAAAAGGATATTATGTACAAGAATTGGAGTATATTTGAGCCCCAAAATGAACATTTGAAGAAGGTGTGGGACAACCCATTAATAGTTTATAAAAAAGATAACTGTCTAAAAAATCTAATAGAAAGTGGAAAAAGTGACACTAACAAGGGAAGAATGAAAAAATGTGGGCATTGTCATCAATGTCCCTTTATATTAGAGGGAGACAGTGTCCATGTTAGAGGCTTTGGAGAAATTAGGCTAAAACACAAATTTAACTGTAACAGTGCATTAATAGTGTACATAGCCATTTGTCAGTGTTCCGGACAATTTTATACTGGTAAAACTATTAATGCTTTTTAAAAAAGAATATGTCAACATGGATATGACATTCAAACAGGCAACGTGAACAATGCTTTGGCTAAGCACATAATAGAGAACCCTGGACATAATTTCAGGTTTTCAGCTATTGATCAGATCAATAAATGTATAGGAGGGGGTCCATGTGAATTGTTGTTGGAATACAGAGAACTTATGTGGCAATTGAGAGTTAATGCCACCAAGACCCCAGGACTTAATGAAATGTATCAATTTCTAGTTATTTAAAGTTAAATGCAGAGGTACCATGTGTAGTAGCCTATTATCATTAGGTACTAAAAAAATGTTTCTCAAAAATTTGGGTGGAGGAAAATAGATAATAAATACCAAATAACAATAAATAATAATAATAAAAAGAAATAAAAATGGGTGCTATAGATTTGACTTCAAACAGTAACATTATCGTTGGTATTACTGGTTCTGTGCATAAATACAAATACATGAAACCTTTTAATATAGAGCATTTTAGAAATGCAATGTTTTGGTATAAAAATGTGTAGAGGTGTGTGTGTGTGGGGGGTGTATATACATATACATTTATGCAATTGTTTACATTCATATATTAAATAAAATGTTTGTATAATATTGGAGCATGTTAAAATATGGTAACATGGTTTAAAAAGTGTGGAGCCTTTTGAAATTTTAAAATGTTAAATTTTGTATTATGCAACTTGTCATGTGATCTTGTCATGTGAATTTGTGATTTTAAAAGGAAGTGATAATGCATACTTACTTATTCTGAAGAAGTCTATGTGCACTCAATGACGAAGGTGCTCAATAAATTGTGATGTCTTGTCAACCAGGTGTCCCTTTCGTGGCGTTGTTCCTAGTGTTTGGTGTTTTGGATTTTAACTCTGTATTATTTATTTATTTTAATACATTAGATGTTTATATGTTTGCACTCAGGAAAAGATAAACCTGTAAGACAGCATAATGAAACAAAGCAGCAAAAACAGACAGACACATTTAGAATCATAAATAATTAAAATAAATGATAAATTATGATAAGCAAAAACAGATTCCCTGAGCAGCTTTAAAAATACTTTTGTGAATGACATTTAAGGGGCTTCCTGAAGGAAGCACTAAGTCTGCCATGTTCCAGTCAGTAAAGGTAGCTGAATCCACAAGACTGGGAAAAAATAAATAAATAAAGTAATCTTAAGGTGTTGTTGCTCAATGCTAGGAGCCTAAGCAAGAAACTCCAAATCCTACAATTTCTTCTCGCTCTGGAGAATGTAAACATCTGTGCTGTCACAGAGACTTGGTTTAAAGTAGCAGAAAGTACTCTGGTAGTGGAAGGCTACAGTGTCTTCCACAGATTTAGACCAAGACCAGCACAGAGAGGGGCTAAACACTGTGTCTTGATCTACTATAGCAACTAATACAACTCCAGGTTGGTTAAACAGGATGATGCCCTAAAGTTCATCCACATCCAAGTCTCCATAAACAAGGTTCCTTTCCATGTCCTGGTAAGCTACATGTCACCCTCTAAGAACCATGAAGCTCACAACAATTACCTTGACCTAATAGAGGTGCTCACCATCCAACCAAATACCTTATTCATGGGAGACATTAACTACTCTTCTATAGACTGTAAAACTTACACAGTCTCTAACTCACAAGCATAATGTTTACTGGACTTTATCAACAAAGCCAAGGATTAAAATTCAAAATGAAGACATGCATTATAGCTCTCTTTGAGAAATTGTGCTCCTAAGCTAATTATTCCATTGATAAAACACCCCTAAGAGTTGACCCAATACTTGGGGATCTAGGAACATATGTAGGCAGTAATCTGGCCTTCAACTAGCATGTAGCCAAGAAAGAAAGAAAATCATTCTATGTCACCCAACTCATAAGCAAGTGTATGGCATCCAGGTCCAAGAAAGTTATAGTACCTTTCTACTCAGCACTTATTGGACTCATCATTGAGTACAATGCCCCCTTTTGATGCACCTAATCAAGAGATTGCAAAAGTTGGAATGCCCTCAAAGGTTCCTCACCAGGAGAATCCAAGGTATGAATACCCTGTCCAACACAGATCACCTTTCAAACTCAGTCTCCTACAGGTTACAGACAGGAGATCTATGTCTAGCATAAAAGGCATCTTCATAGCAAGCTTTGATGGATCTCTTGCACATCCGCAAAACAAACGGCACCAGAAACACTAGATCCAAAGACCTGAACTTTGCTTCTGTCATAAATAGAACATGCTGGAGAGACTGATATGTGTCTCAAATGATCCCCGCACTATGGAATAAGATCCCCATCTGTTTGAAGCAGAGTTCATCCTTGAACCTATTCAAAAGAAACCTTGATCATTGGATGGGAAATTGCAAATTCACCCCCCTCCCAGTTTGACCCCCATGTCTCTGATGGACAGAGGTTGACAGTAAGTAAATTAATCCCCAAATAACATAACCCAACATATAGGCATCCAAGGAACTTGGGGACAAAACTGGGATGGGTTACAAAGCTCGGCTTGTAAAGACCCTGGTGGTTATTAGCCTAGTATAAGCTCATGAACCTATAAGATAAGCCCAAGATATCATAAGAAAGAATGGGGACAAAGAGATTTGATGATGATGATCCTAGGAACAAGTTGAGAGACCTCACTGAATATACAGCCCTGAAGAACTGTTTTAAAGAAACAGGAACCACACTTCTTTGTGCAAAGCTCAGAAAGTAATTATTAGAATCTTAAATACCTGCTAGTGATGAGCAACCACTGCAAGTTCTGCAATATGACAGTAATATAACAAGATTAAGAAGCTCAGATAGAAAGCTCTGCTGCTGAAGGTTGCACTTGTTGCAGTTTGGCCAGGCCTTCATCCACAAATGCAAGGTAACCGGCACTATATCAATCAAGATCAGAGGGAACTACTACACTGATTACATACACTAAGTCCAAAGATTAAATTAACTTCCTGATCAAAACAATGTTCTTACAACATAAATCAGATGATCTGACAACACCTGAAACCTGGTCATTAAAGGTTATTCTGTTATCAAGAGCAATCTACAGACATTAAATGTGAAAATCAAATTCCAACAGATATCCATCACAAATAATAAGGTGGAAAGAAAATTGTGAAGGACAGATGGCATTGCCTTAATCTCATCCATGCTGAGTCTAAGGTGAATGTGTCATTCACTGAAGGATATAATTGAAGCAGTTTTTAAGAATGGTCAAGGCAGGAAGTGGTTCATGAAAGAAGAGGTATAATTAGCCAGATGCACAGATATACAACTCAGTGTTCAAAAAAACATGCGTTGTTGTATGACGTTTTCATCTGGTATGCTGAACAATAAACACTGAAACTGAGATTATTCTTCAACAGGTGAATCCTCTGCTTTCTATACTCTAACCACCAGCCTGAGCTACACATTTCATGGAACACACAATCAGTAGCAAAACAGATCTGGGGTATATACTCACTGGGGCAACAGTATATAGTGCTTAAGCTGTGTCACTATTTAGGCTACAGCTAAAGACTCAGAACTATCAACAATGGCCCTACTAGTAGATGAGACAGTACAGACATAAGACAAACTCAGCTAATGCTACAAAAATTCCTAAAATGAACCAGCTAAGTATCAAGGTGGATATATTGATGGAATCCCAAGCTTAAAATGGGTCAGGTGATTGTAAGACCAAGAAATGGGTTTCACCACCAGACCTTTGGTCATAAGACCCATATGGATGACCAAATCCAACAGACATATCCATGAGTATGAGTAGCAGTTGAATTCACATGAGTGCAGCTGAAACTCTCCAAAAGCCTGAGTAGCCCCACTTAATGTTCATTCTCAGCCCCAATCATCATGAGTGTCTATGCATAAGATCAAACAGAACTTGGAGAACTCTTGTAGAAAGGCACCTAGGGAACCAGGTGGATTGTACATCAGCAGAAATATTCAATCACATTTTGCACCAGAGATATAATCAAAGATATTTCAATTTCAAACAGTCACATGGGACACCTCAGCCCCAAACCTCTCATCTGTATAGATTTTCACAGAATGTCCAGATTTTGACTTCATATTTTTGGTCAATTTTTCATACAATTGTGGTTTTCTGGCAAATTAGTGGCAAATCATTTGAGATTGAAGTTAGAAAATAATGACAGACATTTCAGTTTCAGACTTCATATCCTTCATAAAATTCATGCTAACGCAAAACCCATTATTCTATCAACTTTCTAAGTTTGTAAGAGCAATAACTGGGTTTGGATTGGACCCTCAGATCATTGATACACTACCACAAATTTAAACTGATCTTCAGGGTACTTGATCAGATGCTGATATAAGGCATTACTCTCCTTGTGGGCTATATCATATTGATGTTCATATATTCTCTGAGAAAGTTTACGTTTGGTGTTGCCTACATAAAAGCCAGGACATTGCAAGCACAAAAAAATATATACCACTGACTGGGAATAACAGGAATATCTTCCTTTTATATCAATATTTCTTCCCTTATATTAACACTTGTACCAATAAAAATGTGTCTGCACTGACTACACATTCCACATGGAACCATCCTCCCAATGTTAGCACTATACTTAACCACTTCCTTCTCCATGATGCTTTTTAAATTAGGCGCACGCCTGTACACAATATTAGAATGTAACCTCAGTCTGTCCTGGATATCCTGGTCACCCATAATAATTTTCCAATTTATTTATTTTACATTTGTTAACTGGGGGTGTCTGACTGAGCCGTAAAGGCCCTTTTTCAGCAGAGGCCCGGGGAGAAAAGCTCCACAAAAAAAAATTACAGACACGTTTAGTTATTTAGACATGATCAGTATACACACAAATTACAAGAGACAAGTTTTTACAGTGGTATGTGGCACATAAACAGTTACAGTGGAGAGAACAAACAAAAAAATATTAATTTTAAAAATAAAGGTAATTAATATATTTGTGGTGTACAGCTGAAATTTGGAACATAGGTAGAATACATACATAGTACACAGGTACAGTACATACATTGTAGATTAGCCAGTGTTTGTGAGTAAGACTGAAAACTATTATCAAGTGCTCTAGATTTAGTATGTATACGTTATCCACTTTCACTAGCCTGGGGAGCAATTTTTATTCAAAATATCAGCAATAATAAAACTGTTACTGCAATATGTGGTAACAAAAGGGCAAACAACTTTTTCTTTGCCCTTATATTCAGGGTACCAGATCCCATGTGAGGCACAATATCCTGATTACCATTCATCAAAGACCCCCATACTTGCGTCTTTCTGATGTAAGGCAAAATCCTGCAAGAGGGGTTATATTCACAATTATTATGCTTGTTAACCACCTCATTATGAATTTTAGTCAATAAAGGTGGCCACGGTGGTGCAGCGGTTAGCATTGCCGCCTCATAGCAAGAGGTTCTCCAGTTCGATTCTCGGCTGGGGTCCCTTCTGTGCGGAGTCTGCATGTCCACCCTGTGGTCGCATGGGTTTCCTCCGGGTGCTCTGGTTTCCTCCCACATCCCAAAGACATGCTGTAGGTGGATTGGACACTCTAAACTGGCCCTAGGTGTGTGTGTGCGTGTGTGTGCTTTCTGTGGAAGGTTGGGCACCGGGCTGGCAACTCAACACCATAAAACTCCACTGCCAATTATGAGCGGACTGGTGAACCGCTGTGGCGACCCCTAACTGGGAAAAGCCAAAAGAAGAAGAAGAAGAACCATGGTGGGAGGCCTCGACTGGAAAACATTCTGAGTATATATGTACATTCCTGAAGAAAATCATCATGGCCTGTGACCATACGAGCCGCCCCAACTAGTTGCCCTTTTACCATGTCCCTTTTAACATGAAAAGGGTGACTAGTGGTGTAGTGGAGATAACTGTTGAAGTGGGTAGGTTTTCTATAAATAGAAGATCTTACTGCATAAGTGTCTACCCACTTCAACAGTTATCTCCACTACACCACTAGGTACTTGGTAATTAAAACATCCAAGTAAGCTATTTTATCCAGAGCAATGGTATGTGTAAACTTCAAAAACGAGGTGGCCTGATTAATATACTCAATAAAATGTGGAATTTCATCTAATGGTCCTACCCATGCAATAAACAGATAATACAAATATCTCATATACATCTTAATACAGTTGTAAAATTCAGAAGGAAACATATAACACTTATCCCACCAAGCCAAGACAATATTAGCAAATAATGGGTCACATGTGGAGCCCATTGTTACCCTCAGCATCTGTTTAAAATAATGCCCTTCAAAATAGATGCAATTATGCTTTAATACCAGTCCCATTAGTTAACTAAGGGTATTGACTTTATCTTGACCTAAACCCATCACTTGACACAGAAAGTCCGAAAACCATTCCATGCCCACATCGTGTGGGGTGCAACTGTACAAATCTTTAGCATCAACAGCAAAAAAAATTCCTTCTTGAAGAGGACTGATCTAATTACATAAGGTCAAAAAGTGCCAGAAGTCACGGCATAAATAAGGGATTTTAGATACTACATGTTTCAGTTGCTTGTCAAGAAAATGTGCGATGTAACAAGTCTTAGACCAACCTGAGTCAACTATGAGGTGTGTGTGTGTGGGGGGGGGGGGTCCCTTAAGTTTTTGTGTATCTTTGGTATATGAAAGATACCAGAAATATTTGGCCAAGTGGTTGTCATGTAATTAAATTCTGTTATAGAAATTTGTCCCCGAGTTAACATATCAGATAATGCATAATCTATGTACTTATAACCTACATTAACTTCATTCAAGGGCGCTTCAGTATAAACATCATCATATAACATAGTAAACATAAAAAATGTGTAGTGGGTGTGCACACGTGCATATTTTCCATGACAACTATCACCCCCCCCCCCTTTATCTGGTTGCATAAATCTCAGATTATTCTTTGAGTTTAATTCCTCAATTAACACCCACTCTGCAGCTGAAATATTTTCAACATAACCTGTGTTGGAAATAAAATGCCTAAAATCTACCTCACAGGCTTTCTAAAAAATGTTTAAAGTCTGATTTAAGTCTGGATTGTAAGTACTAGGAACCCGGAGGACATTATCAAACTCTAAATTTTCACAAAACAATAATTGCAAGTTCAAATTACGGATGTACATTTTTAAGTTCCAAATAAACTTAACCATATCAACTGATTTACTGGTCACAAAAGTATACCCTTTACAAAACCAATCAGCATGCACAGTAGACATAGCCACTCCACTGTAACTGTAAATCTTAAAGTCTCCATTGGAGTTGGAAACAATAACATAAGGTTCAGTTACAGTCAACTCTGAAACTTGGAATTGGTGTATCCATTCCTCCAATTCTATCAATTCAGTCAATTCTTCTGGGGGTAGGGTTTCTGGTTCTGTATCCTCTTGTTTCAAAGCCGCTCTGAGCGCCTTACTGTGGGCACTTCTAAAGGGTCAGCAGCTCTTTCACTATCAATAGCATCAACACTAGGTACTCCAGACTCCCCTCCATCCAGCTTGCTGACCTCTTGGTGGATTAGGGTAAGCTTTCCCCTGATGGTAAGCCAAATGATCCCTCTCAAGCTTTTTGTTTTTCTACTGGAAATGAGCATATATATATATATATATATATATATATATATATATATATATATATATATATATATATTTAGTCTATTTCTTTAAAAATACTTTCATATTGTGGTTTGAAAGCATTAAAAATCACATCACTGGTGATAGTTTTATCCATTACTTTAATTTCTTCATAAAGTTTATCCATAGAAATGCTGTTGTGTTTGATAAGTAGTTCCATTAGTTCACAGCCATGCCTATCAAACATGATTAACAACTCCTGGTGTAGTAAGGAATGCTGTACAAGCCCTGTCGGGTATTTCCAAACCCTTAAACCTTTTGGAACCTGTTGAACTCTCAAACATTCCCTAAAATACATATTTTCAAGATGCAATTTGCAATAAGCAGTCCATTTTGATTTAAAGTCTTTTAATTCACCTTCAAAGTCAGGGGATTCCACCTGTAAATTCACATCACTTGGTATCTCCCTCTGCAGCCAACTATCCAAGGTACATGGCTGCAACCACCTTTCATTGCTCCCAATTAAGGGAGTAAACAACCCATTGTTCTACTGTTGACCAGGCCGAATCTGCTCAACAAAGTTTGTATTACTCACCCCTTGCAGAATCTCTGGGGTGTTAAATTCACCAGCATTTTGCACAAGTCTATTACCAGACCAATTCACTAAAATTCTCTTTTTGTGTTAACTGCTGAACCAAAACAGTAAGATGATGCACAGAATCACGTAGAAGCATAAAATCTGCCTGTGAAACATGTCCATATTCTTCTCCCACACTGCCAGAAGCCATAACCAGAAACCACAAAAATCAGCAACCAAAACTAATAAAACAAAAAAGCACAGCAGTGTGTAGAATCCCAGGACACAAACAAATGAAAATAAGCACTTTCATCAGGTACAATTGGCTGTTGGACCATGATGCATGTCAAATGTGGTATAAGTAGGACAGATAACTTTTTTTCTTTATCTGAAGAAGTTTGGGTCTTGCACTTATTTTCATTAAAGTTTGTGTCCTGGGATTCTACACACTGCTATGCGTTTTTTGTTTTACTAGTTCTGGTTGCTGATTTTTGTAGTACAAAAAATAACTTAGACCAATTGCATGTTAGAAAACATTACATGGATATAAGATACTCTGAGGCAACAAAGGTCTCAGTCAACTTATGACAGCTTGAAACAGCACAATTCAAGCAACAACCACAATTTCAGACTGCAATCCCAGCTAGTGTTTAGTTTAAACATCTGTCCCAAGTATAATCCAAAGATGAAATATTGGCAGTTTTACATTCACTGGGTCAGAGCAGAGAGAGTCACAAGAAACAGCAAGCAATCATAAAACAATGTTCAGGTAGTCCAGGCTGATGAGCAGTCTAACAGCCAGTGTTCTGACAGTCAGTAGAATCAAATGGTCTGATATTGCCAATTTTCATTCTGTCCTCAACTGCTGGGTTTGGATCGGATGATTAGATCAGACTTGGCCATTACTTTAGCTTGTGGCCACCAAAAAGCTATTGAGCTCCTTCCTTACCCATAATGCACCAATTCCTGATATATCTCAGATCTCCTTTGCTACTTTCACATTTAGATGTGGTCGCTTTCAGCTCTCGAGCATCTTAGAGGGGGAGATACGTTTAAAACATTTTATAACTTTTTTCTATGACTTTAATTACTTCAGTTCTAGTACTTTTCATTCCTCTAATGTATAACCTTTTTTCTAGTACCCTTATTTTGCACACTTTTATTGTGTATTTCTGCTTATTATTATTGGTAGGTCGTCTTCCCTTCCCTTCTTTTCTATAGTTTACACGGCTGTGTAATTGTTTATTGCCATTGTTAGTATAATCCTCTATTTTTCTGGATAACTATTTCCAAAAAACGAATATATATATATATATATATATATATATATATATATATATATATATATATATATATATATGTGTGTGTGTGTGTGTATGTATATATAATATATATACACACGCACACATAAATATATATATATATGGGTCTACCTGAAAACACCGACAATGAGATAACCGACACCACAAAACCAAAAGTTCAAAAACACGAAACTTCTCATGTCCGACAAACCACAACCCTGACAATCAACAAAACAAATACCTTTTCCATAAAACACTCACACAAGCACACCAAAAACCTTACAAACCTACACTAAACCTTACATACAAAACTTTATGCACTAACCTTAACCCAAACCCTAACCTTAAGGTCCGTCACTATCGCACACTCACCTAACCAGCACCCTAACCCTAACTCACTTAACCCGCCCCTAACCCTAAAGTCTGTCACTATTGCATACTTACCTTAGCCATACCCTAACTCACTTAACCCATCCCTAACCTTAACGTCTGTCACTATCGCACACTTACCTTACCTGCACCCTGACCCTAACGTCCGTCACTATCACACACTAACCTTAACATGTCGGTGTTCTTAGCGTCGGGATTTTCAATCGTCGGTCATCTCCATTGTCGATCTTCCGGTGTCGGTTATCTCGTTGTCAGCGTTCGGTGTTTTCAGGTAGACCCATATATGGATATATATATATATATATATATATATATATATATATATATATATATATATATATGTGTGTGTGTGTGTATATATATATATATATATATATATATATATATATATATATATATATATACACACATATATCTGGTCCCTCTGTCTCCAACCCCTCCCTTCATAATCAGACTACAAAAGTACAGTTTTGTACCTGCCATAAATGTAGATGTTCGTGTGTTCACACTGCTACAGTCATTACACTTGGGTTATCCTGCCATCAGGTTGTCCCGCAGTAGGCCAGATTTCCAAAGTCTTAGTCCGGCGTCGGTTGCTATCACATCTTCCCTGACGTCAGTGCGCCAGGGGTATATAAGATGCATCCGACACCATTTTCTTCAGTTTTTCTTGCCCCAGATGTCAGGTGCTCCCAAGTAGGTAGGCAATACATATTGCTAATAAAAAAATACATATAAAATAAGAACAATACCTTCAGTTACAAGCAAATACACCACAAAGGTTGTATAGGATAGAAAGGTATAGATAAGTCCAGTTAGTTCAGAGGGGATGGAGGGAGGGTAATCTGGACTGCAGCAGTGTGAACACTCGAACATCTACATTTATGGTAGGTACAAAACTGTACTATGTTCATCATATTACACTGCTGCAGTCATTACACTTGGGTAGAATCCCAAAGCTAAGGTTGGGTGGCTGGTCTATAAAGAGTTAGGATTGGCTATGAGGCCCTGCAGAACTGCAGTGGCAAATCCTGCTCTGGATTTAGAGTAAAGAGGCAGGTGGTAATGCTTGGTAAAGGTGTGCACTGAACTCCAAGTTGCAGCCTCCAAAATTTCCTTGGTAGGTACTCCTCTGAGAAAGGCTGTTGAAGTGGCTGTTGCCCTGGCGGAATGTGGCCTAATGTTATTTGGGACTGATTTTCCATGCTGTGTGTAGCAGTAACGAATATAGTATCCTATCCATTTGGATATAGTCTGCTTTGAGATAGCCTTGCCCTGTGATCCTGCAGCATATGCTACAAACAGTTGCTCAGTTTTCCTGAAAGCTTTTGTTTTGTCCAAGTAGAAGCGTAGCTGCCTGTGTATGTCCAAAGAATGCAGAAGTTTCTCCCCTTTATTCTGGGAGTTTGGATAAAAAGTTGGCAAATGGATGGTTTGGTTAAGAGCCACACTAGATACCACCTTTGGCATAAAGGTAGGGTTTGTCCTTAAAGAAACCCTGTCCAGATGAAAAATTATAAACGGTTCCACTGCCATTAATGCCTGTAGCTCTGAGACACTTCGTGCTGAAGTTACTTCCAGGGGCAGAGCTGTTTTCCATGATAAAAATTTTAGATCGGATGTATTGGCTGGCTCAAAAGGTGGCAAGGTCAGTTTTTCCAAAATGAAATTGAGGTCCCAAGTTGGTGTTGTTGTTCTCCGGGGCGGTCATGTTTTATCCCCTCTGAGGTACTGCTTTAGCAAGGGATGAGAGAATAAAGGAGGATTCATGTTGTAATGTGCTGAAATGGCAGAGGCGTGGATCTTAATTGATGAGAAGGATAGGCCTCTGTCCAACATCTCAGTTAAGTATTGTAAAATCTGAGGAATGTTTGGAACAAGAGGGTCAAGGCTTTGAGCCTGGTTCCAGGTGCAGAATCTCTTCCATTTTTCTGAGTAAGCTTTCCTGGTGCTAGGCCTCCTGGCCTCCAAAATGACATCCATAACAGCTTTAGAGAGAGGTGTTGTCTGTTTGACTAAGGAATCTGCCATGCAGTCAGGTTTAGGGTTTTGAGCTGACCGTGCAGGATCTGATTGTTTTGCTGAGTCAGAAGGTGTGGAATTTGAGGCAAAATCCAAGGTGGGCCTTGAGCTAAGTTCATTAAGATAGGGTGTCAGTGCTGGCGTGGTCAGTCTGGAGCAATCAGGATCATCTGTGTTTTTTCTTGCCTGGCTTTTAGGAGTACCTTTGAAAGGAGAGGCAGTGGTGGGAAGGCATAAACTTTTAGGTTTTTCCAGCTGAACAAAAGGGCATCCACTTTCCATGCTTGTTTGTGATAAGTCCTTGTGCAGAATTTTTGTAGTTGGCAATTCAGTGGGGAGGCAAAAAGATCTATGTCTGGGCATCCCCATTTTTGCGTTACCATGCTGAAGATTTGTGGATTCAATTTCCATTCGTGAGGGTCCATGATATTTCTGCTTAGATCGTCTGCCAGAGTATTTTTCTTTCCTGGCAGGAATTGTGCTTGCAGGTGAATTTGATACGTTAGAGCTGTGTTCCACAAGGTCATGGCTTGCCTGCATAGGGGGATAAGAATGAGTGCCCCCTTGCTTGTTTATGCACATTACTGTGATGTTGTCTTTCTTTAATAATAGTTGTCCTGGATGCAGAAGGTCCTTGAAAGCTGTTAGGGCATTTTGAACAGCCAACATCTCTTTTTGATTGATATGAAGATGCATCTGGTCTGTGGTCCACTTGCCCTGAATGCATTTTCCTGCCATGTGTGCTCCCCAGGCATAGTCCGAAGCATCTGTTGTTAGAGTCAGCCTGGCTGTGGGTAGGGTAAAAGGCAGACCCTTGTTTAGGTGACATGCCTGTGCCCACCATTGAAACTCCTGTTGTAGGCAGAGAATCATTGGTATTACTGCTTCTAAACTGTGAAAGTGTTGAGTCCAAACACTTTTTAGGTACCATTGTAATTTCCTCATATGCAGTCTGGCATATGGTATTAGCAGTATGCAGGATGCAGGATGCCATGAATCCCAGGGCCTGCAGAATTTTTATTGCAGGGAGATGGGACTTTTTTGCCAGTAATTGAAAATATTGAGTTAGTTGAGCTTGTTTGTCTGGCATGAGGTAAGCCATCTGGGCCGTTGTATTTAAGATGGCACCCAGGAATATAATCTGTTGTGAGGGCACTAGTTTTGACTTCTTTTCATTTACTGTGTACCTTAGAGAAATTAGCAATCTTTTTACAAACGCCAGATGCTGTAGAAGAATGTCCTTTGTCTCTGCTTGAATGAGGCAGTCGTCCAGGTACGGATATATTTGTATTCCTTTTTGTCTGCAAAATGCAATTACTGGTGCCAGACAATTTGTGAAGACGCTGGGTGCAGTAGATGAGCCAAAGGGCAGTGCAGAGAATTGGTAGTGCATTGTACCAGCTTTGAATCTGAGGTATCTTCTGCAATTTTGTCTGATAGGGACATGCAGGTATGCCTCTTTGAGGTCCAGAGTAACAAGCCAAGCCTTCTTGCCCAGCATGGGTAGAAGCTGCTGTAATGTCAACATTTTGAATTTCGGAATATCCAAGTAAGTATTTAGAATTGAAAGGTCTACTATGGGCCTCCAGGCCTTGTCCTTTCTGGGGACCAGGAAGAGTCTTGAGTAAAATACTTGTCCTCGTTCCTGTTGTGGTACTTTCTGAATAGCTCTCATATCCATGAGGGCTGAAATTTGTTTTTGTGCCTCTGCCCATTGATTTTGTGGCAGGTCTGGCATTCTTTTTAGCCTTGATAAAGTATGAAAGTGGAACCTGTAACCTTGAGAGACAATATTCAGAACCCATTTGTCTTGGGTGATTGTTTGCCAGTTTTGAGAAAAAAAGTGCTAGTTTTCCCCCTAAGGGGGCTTCCAAAAGGGAAGCGCTTGGCGTACGAAGGGGAAAGTCATTGTGACTGTTTCTTGTAAGGTTGAGACTTGTCCTCACATCCTTTTGGGGTTGAGGTGCCCCACTGTCGTCTGTTTGAGCCTTGGGGTTGAGATCTGCCTCTTGGGCATCTGTATCTGCCTCTCTGTGGCCTGTCTGACACTGGAAAGGGCCAATTCTTTGTTGGCCAATTTCTGCTAAATCGAGGTGGCTGTACCTGTAAGAAATCCTTGACTGTTTGCATAGATTTAGCTTTATCCTCCATTTTCTTTAACACCTCTTCTGCCTTAACACCAAACAAGGTATCATGCTGTAAAGGAGCATCCAATAATTTTGCCTTAACATGATCAGGTAAACTCTGTTCTTTGAACCAAGCATGTCTTCGAATCACAGAACCTGTAACTGCGGCTCTACAAGAAGCCTCTAAAGCATCAAAACCACATTGCAGAGTATGTTTTCCCACCTGTTCAACTGCAAGCAATAAATCCTGCATTTCTTTGCAATCAGGAGCTTCTGAGCTTGCAAGCATTTTCTGTTTTAACTGAGCCATTACATACTGTTGGTACTTAAGCATGTGAAACTGGCAATTTAAAGCCCTTACTGCTAAAGTTGCAGGAGTGTATACTTTCTTCCACCATCTATCCAAAGCTCTGGAATCTCTGTCAGAGGGTACTGGATTTTTTGCAATGGAAGCCTTAATCCCTTTTGGACCCTGGGAAATAGTTTCTGGATCAGCAGAAAGGTTTTTATGGAGAAACGTGTGAGAGTCAGGGACTCTGTAATACCTGTCTGGCTTGGCTGGTGCAGGGGGCAAAGAATCAGGAGATAAGCTGGATTCAGAGAACACATCATCATCCACAATATCTAGCACAGGCAGAATAGCCAGGGGTCTGTGCTGAGGCAATAAAAGGAAATCCCTGAGCCTTTTCTTGGATTCTGAGTAATCCTGGCTTTTCCAATGGAAATGCTCCCTCATGGTATGTAAAGTTTCCCCAAAAGAATAATCCTCAGGAGGAGAGGCTAAAGGGATAGATTCTTCAGCATCAGAGTCCTCATAGGGGATAGAGAGTATCCCTGGTCTGAAGAGGAATCAGAGGAAATGGGAAACCTGATCAGAGGAATCACAGTCTGATCCTGCCTAGGCCTTTTCTCAGGGGGGGGGATGGGAACCCCTGATTAGAGTAATGAGGTCTTCGGCCATTTTAAACATCTGTTTCTTAGGCATGGAGGACTGTCCAGGAGAATGCTGTACTTGCTTCTTTGTCTTTAATGGCACTTTTGTCTTGGCTGTTGCTTTAATGGTAAGTTGTGAAGGTCTGAAAACACCCTCAGAAGCTGATGCTTGCTCAGCGGCTCCAGACCCATCGGAGGGATTAGTTTCCGTAGGCCCAGTACCTTGAGTTTCCAGAGGCCTAGTTGTCTCCACATGGAAGTCGGAGGCGGCCTGTGGCTCTGAGGTTGTGGGTGTCAGGGGCTGCGAAAGCGCCTCACTGAGAACCAGCGACTGGCCTAGAAGAGGTTTCGTCATCGGTTTTGGACCTCGGATGCCTGTCTTTATCCTTGTCTTTGCGTTTTTTCAGTACTGCGGTCATCGGTTGATCCAACGGCATACTATAATTGAACCTTCGGCCAAAGTAGTGCAAAGCAAAATCAAAACGTCTTTTTATAGTGCGTTTGTTAAATCTAGCACAAAACCGACAACTAGTGACGTCGTGATCAGGGCCTAGGCATGGAATACAGTAAGAGTGGAAGTCCTTATGAGTTATTTGCTTCCCACAAGAAATACAATTATTAACTTTTTCTGACATCGGTCTGAGGTAAGAAAAAAGTTTCCCCAATGGGGTACTTAGCTTTATTGAAGACTTCGGATCTGAAATCCGACTTCGAAAATCTCAGGAGTCGGCCGACCGGCACATGCGAACTGCTTCTGCTTCGGGCACCGTGCGGCAAGAAAGACTGAAGAAAATGGCGTCGGATGCATCTTATATACACCTGGCGCACTGATGTCAGGGAAGAAGCGACAGCAACCGACGCCGGACCAAGACTTTGGAATTCTGGCCGACTGCAGGACCGCATGACGGCAGGATAACCCAAGTGTAATGACTGCAGCAGTGTAACACGATGAACATCCACATCTCCCAAATCACAGCCAATAGAAAGCCAACCGACCTCCTTCTGATAAGCATAAATATTAGAAGTATATGCAACAAGGTGCTTGAATTCCATGCCACCATAGACTTCTACTCCACTGATGTAGTGATCCTTACAGAAACATGGTTAAAACCACACATTACTAATGAGCAAATCCTCCCTGCTGGTTACAATATACTAAGAGTAGACCGACTAAACAAAAAAGGAGGTGTTATAGCTATAATATTTAAGCAGCATCTAGACATCCAGATCTTAAAGTTAGCAGCTCCCCAAATAGGTAAGGAAGAAATAATATATGCCAACCTTAAAATAAACCAAAATAAAACCCTAAACATAATAGGTTGCTACTTCCCACCTGGCCACAACATCCCTCCACTTGAAAACCTCCTCAGCTGGACTACCCACCACCTACCTCAAGAAACTTTAATTCTAGGAGACTTCAACACTGACTGGCAATCCTGCTGTAGCAACCACCCAACCCATCATGTAAATCTTCATGGCTTCACCCAACTAGTCCAGTCACCTACTAGGATAAATATCTCCAACAAACACACTATCCTTTATTGGATACTCGTCAATAAGAGCCCCCAGTCATATATAGCAGGCTGCTTATCTGACAGCCTCAGTGATCACTCCCCAACCTTCTTACTAATAAAACACCTTTATAAAGCAAAACCCATCATCTACCGTCAAATACGCAAAAAAAACTAACTTCAACCCTCTCTCATTCAGCTCATCCCTAAAAGACTGTAACTGGCAACCTCTAAAATACCTCAAACTAGATGACGCAGTTGACTACTTTAATAAAACATTCCTAAGCATCCTTAATTACCATGCCCCCATAAGACATTCCCGAACTAGAGCCCAACAATCCCCATGGCTACAGAAAAACACAAAGTCTGAAATGTAAAACAGGGATAAAGCATGGGACAACTGGCGCAAAACCAAAACCCCATCTACTACGCAAAAATTCCTAGAACTACGCAATAGAACCAAAAAGCTTATAAAACAGGACAAAATCCAATACTACCAGTCTGCCCTTACCTCCTCCCAACATAACCCCAAACAATTCTGGTCCTCAATAAACTCCATCCTCCACCCAGGTAAAGTAAGTACACCCACTCCTAACTTAACTTACTCCTCCGAAAATATTGCTTCCTCTTTCAACAATCACTTCACACAAACCGTACTATCACTAGCTAGACAACACAACCCCCCATAAACCCACACCATCAACTAGAACTAACAATCTCCCAACTAGCTTCTCTTTCTCTCCTGTTCCTACTTCCAAAATAAAACAACTACTAACTAAACTTAAAACAACCAGATTAGCAGCAGACAACCTCCCAGGTGAATACATTCAACTTGCAGCTGACGCTCTAGCCTACCCCGTATCACTCTTGATTAATAGATCTCTGTCAGAAAGTTATGTTCCTACACTATGGAAAGTCTCACACATAATTCCCCTACACAAAGGAGGCCCCTCCACAGATCTAACCAATTACTGCCCCATAGCTATTCTCTCGCCACTCTCCAAAATACTAGAGAGATGCATTCATTCTCAAGTCTCAGATCACCTCCTTGCTAACAACCTCCTCTCCAGCACACAACACGGTTTCCGACCTAACCATAGCACCACCACCGCCTTACTCTCTTTCTCTAACACTATCCTACAAAATAATAATGCAGGTTATCTCTCCTCAGCTGCCTTCCTAGACCTCTCTAAAGCTTTTGATATGGTCCCACACAAACAACTCATCTCTCTTCTCGATAACCTATCCTTCTCTCAACCAGTCATCAACTGGTTTCAGAGTTACCTATCTGACCGCCAACAAGCAGTTGTTTGGCAGGACAACTTATCCCCCCAACTACCAGTCTCCATAAGAGTTCCCCCCAGGTTCCATCCTAGGACCCCTACTCTTCTCTATTTTCACCAATAATCTAGCCTCAGCCACAATACATGACACCCTCATACAATACGCAGATGACTCAACCATCATCTGCACAGCCCACTCCCTACCAGAACTGCAAAAAGTCACACAGGAAGCATTTTCTTCTATTGAAACTTGGTTATCCGATGTCCAACTAATACTCAACCCAAACAAAACAAAATTACTAATCTTCCAGCTCAGCAAACTTACCCTAGACAGCTCTCAATTAACATCACAGCAAAAGACAACACCACCATCCATCCTACAGAACACACCAAATTACTAGGAGTAGAAATAGACAATAAACTGAACTTTGACATTCACATTTCCATGACCATTAAAAAAGTTCACAAAAAACTAGGAGCATTATATAGAAATCAGCAACTACTTACCAAAGCAGCTAAAATTTCAGTAGCAAATTCTCATCTTATCTCTACCCTACTCAATGCCTCTCCAGTATTTACTAACCTTAGACAATGTGAACGAAATAAGCTCGAAACCTGCTACAACAAAATCACCAAATTCGCCACAGGGGCTTCCTACCATACTCACCACTGTCTCTCACTGCTGGCTAGAGCACCCCCGCTTCCTTCAATGATACCAACTCACACTTGCCCACAAACTAATAAACCAACCACTAAAAGTCTCATCCCTTCAGAATCTACTCCAACACTACATAACCATGAGACCACTAAGATCCAGCCACAAAAACCTCCTACAGGTCACGAGAGCCATTAACTCTGCTGGAGAAGCATTATTCTCCTGCACTACAGCCAAACTCTGGAACTCCATCCCATCCTCAATTACCTCTGTAACTTCTTGCACCCACTTTAAATCCTTACTAAAATCACACTTCAAAACTTGCCAGATATGCCCTTGCAACCCCCCCCCTCTAATACCATTCACTCCCCCCACCCACTACCTCTCTCAGCCCCCTATCAACAACTTACTCTTAGCAAGCTTGGCTACTCATGTTCCCAGCTACCTACCACATAATACTAACTTCTTGTAGCAACAACTGCTAATGGCTGTTATGTAACTCAAAAACAGTTTGTATCAATTGTTCACTGATGAATCTCAACTACATTTTAACCAGGTTTAGTATATGTCACCATATTTTAAAATTGTACTATGCTCTACAGCTGTTTTACATCTGTTTTCTTCTTGTCTTGAGTCCTTAACTGGACTAATGTCTATATTTAAATGCTATGTTTTTTTTAACTGTATAATGCAAATAATAATATGGAGCTTTTCTCCCCCGGGCCTCCGCTGAAAACGGACCTGTGTCCAGTCGGACTCTCCCGGTCAACAAATGTAAATAAATAATTATATATATTGTTTTATATTTGTTTATATATTACTGTTCTTTTCTTGTAAGAGTGATGTCCACAAAAGGAGAGAAAGGTCCTTCTGGCTTTAGAAAATGCCTGAAATGTGGGCACAAATTGCCCTTGTCTGAGGCACATGTTCTATGTGTATATTGTTTGGGTCTGGACTAAAAGTTAATTGCTCTATCTGCAAAGCCTTTAATCCCAGAGTGATTGCAGATGAAATAAACTTATTCTGAAAGGATGACATCTTCTTTCTCAGAGGCTATTTCTGGGGCTCATCCACCAGACAAAAATACGAGTCTTTAAAGAAGTCTTCAGTTCCTTCTGGTTCTTTTACACCAACATCAGATCCTACCTACGAGCCTCCTAGAAAGAAGCGCTGCAAGTCAGATTCAAAGACTAGTCCAATTCAGCTGGCTTCAGACTCGAAAAAGACTTCCTTGCATTCTACTCTGTCAGATCCAAAGTCTTTGCCATGAACTTGGTATTCCCCTTCGTTGAATCCAGTGCTTTCAAGGGTTCCATCCCCATTCCTTAAGATCAGCTGTCATTCCAAACCTTTATTGGTTACTTTGTCTCATTCTTCCAGAAGTCTGGCCAAGACTGATGTGGACAGAATGATGAGGAAATTTCTCTAGGCACAGATACAGATGAGTGTTCTTCCAACTTTGACTCCCTTGGGTCAGGAAATCCATATTGCACTATGAGCCACTTCATTTTACACCACAGAGACAGACAGCTCAAAGTATCCAGGATACTCAGCAGAGTTTTACAATCTCTTCCACTATTTCACTGGAACTTCCAGCGAGGAAGTCCCTAAGAAATGGAAGTGCAAGAGGAGGCACTTGGATTCCCCTCAGGAATCAATGACCAAAGATACTGATTTTGATGAAGGGAATACTTGAGCAAGAGAGTGCCTGTAAATGCTCTGGACATGGCAGTGGCCACAAAGAAGGAACTTGCCAATCAAAGTTCCTTTGTCCATTCTCTTAACAGGGAGTCTAGGGCATTGGAGAGATTTGGGAAGCATGTGTAGGCTTCAGCGACTTTTGCCCTTAGGTCACTGAACTATCTGGCACACTTTACAAGACTTCAAAGGGATTTAATAAAGGAATTGTCAAAATCCCTTTTTGGGGACAATACTGCCTATGTTCAAAGTTCTGTGACCTCTCAGTTGGCTAACCTACACTCTAGTCCTAATTCATCCATGAGGCTTATTTCTCACGCAGTTGAAGGTTCCCCAAGAGCAGTGGGTTCAGGCATTTACATTAGGTGGCATGCCTGCATAAGCTTGTGTGATTTTGTAGAGCCCTTTAAATCCTCCTTTGTCAATGCACTTTTTGTTGCCAGTTCTTTGCTTGACCCTAAAGTTAAAGGCACACTGTCCAGGTGTGAAAAAGATGCAAATACCCTCTCTGCATTGGGAGAACATTTCTTGAATCCACAAAGATCCTTCTGTAGCTATCAGTAAGGAGAACAAAAAGTGTGGTTCAAAACGTTCTAGGGTCCTTTCCAGGATCCATGTGGAGATTATGGAACAATCAGGCCTTCTTTCAGGGGGAACTCAAATGGACAATGTTACCCATGTGACAGAGGAGGTCTGCAAAACCAGGGACCAGACATTCTTTCTCCGATGGACCGTACAATGGAATTAATATCAGACCTCATTTACTGCAAGAACTTGTCCTTTTGCTTGTTTGGACTGTTGTTTTGATAGCAATGCACATTCCAGGGAAATGATAGCAGACAAATTGAGTAAGTCCATTCTACCATTTCACAAGTGGTCTCTCAACATGGAAATGACAGAAATGATTTTCCGTCAATGAGGCCAGCTTTGCTGCAATCTCTTTGCATCTCCCATAAACAACAAGTGCAGCAGATTCTTTGCCCTGATCCCCCCCACAGGGAGAAGCACTGGGGGATGATCTGTTCCATGACTGACCCCAGCTCTCTTCTATGCCCATCTCCCAACTCCACTAATTCCCAAATTTCTGCAGAAAGCTGCCCGAATGAAGAACAAAGTCATCCTCATTGCACCTTACTGGCCTAAGCAGATTTGGTTTCCGTTCCTTTGGCCTCATCTACTTTGCCCACCTTGGATTCTGGATCTGATTCCAGACCTCCTCTCTCACCCAACAGGCACGAGTCATCTGAATATCTCAGACCTCAAGCTAACAGTGTGGTTTCTCCAATTCCTTTAATAGCCAGACAACTGATGCTTTCTTCCTCTGTCCGAAATATACTTTTTTCTTCCCCTAAGGCTTCAACAATAAAACTTTACAGAAGTAAATGGAAAAGGTTTGTTTTTTGGGCACATGAGAAATGCATTGACCCCTTCTCAGCTCTCGTATAAAGTGTTGTCAAGCTTTTGGCAACGACTTTAATGAGGGAGCTAGCTTCTCAACAACTAGAGTTCAGTTAGCATCGATTTCCAACTTTCATACTGGGTTTGAAAATTCTTCCTCAGCTTCAAACATATTTTTAGCTTTGTAAGGCTTTTTTGAGAGGTAACCTCCTGCTGAGGTCTCCCTATAAAGACCCTACTCCACAATGGGATTTAAATTTGGTACTGCAGGCCTTAATTAATTCCCCTTTTGAACCAGCAGCAAAATGTGATCTTAAATTTCTGACCCAGAAAACAATTTTTCTGGTGGCCATTACCTCTGCTAGAAGGATTTCAAAACTTCAAGCACTGTCCTTTAAACCTCCCTACTTGGTTTTTCATGAGGATAGAGTATCTTTACATACCAATCCTTCTTTCCTTACTAAGGTGGTGTCAGAATCCAATATTGACCAATCCGTTAACCTGTCAGTCTTCTTTCCTAAATTTATGAACAAAGGTAAACATATGTTGCGTTTAATGGATGTCCACAGACAATTACGCTTTTACATACACAGAACAAAAAAATAGGAAGGCAGATCAATTATTTGTTACCTTTGATGATTCTAAATTGGGAAAATCAGTTGCAAAAATAACTCTAGCCAGATGGCTAACAAACTGCATATCATTTATCTATAACAAATTGGGCCTATCTTTACCAAGACCATTAAAAGCCCATTTAAATAGGTCCATGGCTACTTCTTTAGTATTTCTATCTAGGGCTTCCATGGACGACATATGTGCAGCTGCATCTTGGGCCAATCTTCATACCTTTATTACTCATTACAAACTGAATCTGGTCTCAAGGGGAAGAGCAGTCTTTGACTCAACTGTGCTCAAGAATATCCTTCCTTAGAGTCCTGGGAATTTAGGTAGCTTGGGACTCTGTCCCAACAGTTGAGGATAAAATGAAAATTGACAACATCAGATAAAGAAGTTATGTACTCACCATAACATTACATCTGTGTTGTCTATTTTCATTCTTCCTCAACTCCCCACCCACAAATACCCAACCTTTTTCACAACTGATTTCTGGAAAAATGAAAGTTTATAAGGATACCACTGCCCTTCATTATGAGCTCCAGATATGGCTTATTTTTTATGAATCTTATAGTAGTACTTCCTACTTTATTTCAAACAGCAAACAAGGTCTGAGGTATTTTAGGGGTTGATGCATTATGAGTAAGAGAAGAGCTTTTTGGTGCGCACTAGCTAAAGTAACAGCCGAGTTTGATCTGATGATCAGATCCATACCCAACAGTTGAGGAAGAATGAAAATGGTCACCACAGATGGAATGTTATGGTAAGTACATAAATTCTTTATTTACTTCTACTATATGGTGTGCATCCCACAACTTATTATCACATTCCAAAACATATGCCTTGGTTCAAAGGTTACAGCCGTCTGGGAGGCAGCTGTGGGGGAGGTTAGTGTACAACTCTGACATGTCTGTGCATGCACATATTAAAAAATATTTAACATATTATTTATTCTTACATTAACAATATTAAATATGTCATAATGAACTGAAAATTTTCTACAATCCATCTGTATAAATTACCAACTACTTCCTATACGCCGTTGATAATATTCGCATCATTTGTAACTGAAATTTGTCTACACACCTGACCTACAAAGATATCTCAAAGTATAAGCAAGTTCACTCTTTAAACAGACTGAAGTGTAGAAGTCCTTACAGAGATCCTTGAAATGTAGCAGCGGTAATGTTGCCATCTATACTCGTGTGTGTCTGTGTGTGTGTGTGTGTGTGTGTGTGTGTGTGTGTGTGTGTGTGTGCGAGCACGCGCTCAGTTGACTTACATCATAAACAACTGAAATGCATTGGTTCAGTGGAGTAGAATTTATGGCAAAATGGATAAAAACATCAAAATGATTTTGGAGTGATATACATATGTTAATGATGGCTTTGATATTTTAGTTACTGGCACAATAAACTTTTTGAATCGGTAATCAACCAGACAGTTCTTGCAACAATTAACAGCACAAATGTATTACTTTGCACTATTCTACTGGAATGACACCATTTTGACTGTGTTAATCCATAGCATTAAAACTGCAGTATTGATTGATGCTATAGTATTGAACTGTTTTATGGTTCAAGTTAAATGCAAAGCAAGCAGAACACAAACCATATGGTATGCCAGACCATATATCGAGACATCTTTGCAAAAACTGAAACACACCACCACAGGCTACTAAAAATTGTGCTCTTCAGAATAAAATAATAACTTTAATTAAGACTTAAAATGAGACGTAAAGCAATAAAACAAAGCTCTTGTTTATTTATATATGATAAGCGCTTTCGGCTAAAAGCCTTCCTCAGATCATAAAGAATCAGGTTCCACAGGGCTATGATAATGAATGAAACACCAATCATGTGGCTAAATCCAAGCCAACACCTTTTACAAAGCAATTAGATCACAGCCAATCAGAGACCGTGAAGGAAACACACCTTCATGTTGCCAAATAAAGACAATTTCCTTGAAGAAACAGCACATACCAGGCTAAGGCAGCCTTGTCAACACTAGTCAATGCTGATGTTACTTCAGTTCTTTCTTCCCCAGTAAATACTTTGGCTTTATGTAACTACTTAGGGCTTGTATAAATAACATCAGTCCTTTTTAAATGAAACAACAAAAAAATCTAGTAGTTCTAATTCCTTTGCTGAGACAGTCATTAATTAAATTCTCTTGGTTCAAACAGTTAAACAAAATAAAGGACAAAGACATAGTGGAAATTGACTTCTTGTGCTGATAAGAACAAACTCCATGGGGTTACTGGTTCAGCATCTGGTATTCACAGGCGGTCACCCATCCAAGTTCTGACAAGGCCCAACCCTGCTTAGCTTCCAAGACCAGACGAGATTGGGTGCATTCAAGGTGGTATGGCCACACATGCAAAATCTGCTTCTTTGTGAAAAAGATACATACCAGACTAGAACAGATTTTATACCATTAACCCATGCTGCTATGCCATTGTTCACTTTCCCATTACTAATGGCAAAGGCACATATAGATGTCATCAGTTCCTTTTAGTGAGAACTTCCCAACGGGCATAATTGTTCAAAACTCATAGCATAAAGACAAAATTGCAGTCACTTGTTGTTTATCTCAACACAGACTTTCTGTGCCATGAACCATCTTTCAACTACTAAAGGGACTTAAAGAATTCCAACATCATGGAAGTGATTTTCTTTGATCCTCATTGATTAATCCAGATGGGTCCATATGCACAGAGGCATACAGATATAAATATGAAAAAACTTCCCTTGCAATTAAACTCTAGTATCATTCATGCCTAGATCTGGCTGTACCTCAGTCTGTTTGTCAGTAACAAATTCTTTCTTCAGTCTAAATAAAAACAAAATCTGATGTAAAATGAAAATGTCTAGACTATAGCCTTACACAACTTAAATAAATCTCATCAAATTAAGCAATAACAGTGTTGACCTGGCACTTTAGGAATAGAAAGCCCAGCCAAAAACATAGCCAGATATGGTGCCATCTACAACACTATACCTCATTGCTCTAATGTTCACAAAACGTCCTGTTAAGCTATAGTTACCATCTCTCTCTCTTTCTGCAGGACAATCATGAATTTGGCTAGAAAGTCCTAAAAGTATAAAAAAAAAGTAAATGCCCTGACATTGTGGGAAAAACATATTCTTTATAACTTTCTTTTAATTATTGCTCAAAATTATGATACTTATTGTGAAGTATCTTAGTGTAAAATAAAACAACAAACAAGTAATATTCTATTACACTTTGAGCGTTTATTTAGGTAATCAAGTTAAACAAATCCTCCGTATTATTTCAGATTGTAGTTTGGCCTATGAAATCTAGCTTTTCAGAAGAAGTATACACTTCTGCGCATCTGAAAAGGTTATATACTTACCAAACAGACTACTTTCATAGGTTCATAGGTTGGTACTAGGCTATCAGCCCTAGGGCCTATACAAGCCTAACCATAACAATTCCCTGGCTATTTCTTCCCACATTATTTACTTTCCTGGACCCCTGTCTAGCAGGGCGACTGACGTGATCCCTGGGGTGAATTTCCTTTCTCCCATCCAATCGTCAAGGTTCCTCTTGAAGAGGTCCAAAGAGGCACTCTGCTTGACATTTCAACTTATAAACTGATGTAGGTTTGATGTAGTTATCACTCAACTACAAACTATAGAATTACAGAAAGCAATTATGTCACATTTGTAAAATTACATATGAAGTTGAACTTCAAATTACCTTTTAAACATGGACATGATCCAATATCTCAGGTACTTAGAATACAGCACAAACTAGTTGTGTCAAATTTCAAACTCTCTTTTAAAGGTGGGCACAGTCCAGCTTCTTTTGCAATTAAAAATAGCACACATTTCTTGTAGAAACTGTGCTGAGATAAATGACTGATATAATGTGATATAAAATACCTGCATTCTGTAAAGCAAAAGGCAAAAACCAAAAATCCACTTGTGTGTGTGTGTGTGTGTGTGTGTGTGTGTGTGTGTGTGTGTGTGTGTGTGTGTGTGTATGTCTGTCTTTCGGTTTTGGCTTCTTACTTTATAAACTTTGCTCTCTATTATAGGCTGTTGTCCTAGCTTATGCTCAGTTAACAAAAAAAAAAAAAAAAAAAAAAAAAAAGAAACTACAGCAAAAAATAAAACTTTATCACCAATGTCCTATATCAACTATTATGATTCACTTGTACAGAGCAGTGTAGAAATTACTTGCTCCTGCTGGATGCTAAAAATCCCACTCTTGAAAGCATATTTCTAATAAAATAAAATACGATAGCGCATCACAGATGTGACGGCCTCTCTTTACCCCAGATCCGTAATCAAGAAGCCTCAATCCTCACCAATGATACTGCTGAGAGATGGTCACTAACAGTATTTCAAATGCAGCTGTCTGCATCAAGCACAGTTCCCCCAAGGACACACAAGGAACCCGCTCCAGACCTGGGACTGCACTTTTTTCTCTCCAGATCCCAAATAAGACTCACTTTGGAGTACTGTGCCCCAGTTTCAAGTAGATAACACACACACACACACACACACACACACACACACACACACACACACACACACACACACTCTGTCTCTCCTGGGAAAGGCTGGTACAGATTTACCATTCTGAGGCTCTTACAATGGAAGCCAATTATAGTGAGTGAAATCAATACTAACATAAATGGTAGAGTGTAACCAAAGCAAACAGGTTTTTCAGAATGGCCACGTCATCACTAATATAAGTACAAGTACTCTCAAGATGTTAAAAGTATGCAAATATTTAATAATAAATAACAGAATAGAAAAAGTACAGTTGTGTACACTTACCATAAATGTAGATGTTTGAGTGTATTCACTGTTGCAGTCATCACACTTGGGTTATCCTGCCAGGGGTAGCCCTCAGTCGGCCCGAATACCAGAGGCTTAGTATTTCTGTGTTGGTTGCTGTCACTCCAGCACTGATGTCAGGTCGTCAGTGGTATAAAATCAAGTAGCCGACGCCATTACATCAGTTTTTCTTGCCCCAACTGTCAGGAACCCCCAAATAGGGAGCTAGGTTATGGTGGAAGAACACCACCAGTCGAAAGTAAATACCAAAAATCCCCTGTAGGAGTGAGGAGGAGAGAGAGAGAGACAGAGACAAGGGGTATGGAGGGTGGGAAACCAGGACTGCAACAATGAATACACTCGAACATCTACATTTATGGTAAGTGTACACAACTGTACTATGTTCTTCGTGTTTCACTGTTGCAGTCACCACACTTGGGTTGATTTCCAAAGCTGAAGAAAAGGGTGGTGGCAGTCAAGAAGACTGGGGGCTGGCTAGGATTCCTTGCAAGACTGCGGTTGCAGAGCCTGCCCTGGATTTGGAGAAGATAGACAGGTGGTAATGCTTGGTGAAGGTATGAACAGAAGTCCATGTTGCAGCCTCCAGGATGTCCATGGTAGGTACCCCTCTAAGAAAAGCTGCAGAGGTGGAGGTTGCCCTGGTGGAATGCATCCTGACCCGTAGGGGGTGGTTTCCCGTGGTGGTTGTAGCAGAAATGGATGCAGTGTGCTATCCATTTGGAGATTGATTGTTTGGATATGGCCTTGCCCTCTGCCCCTGCTACAAAGCTGACTAGCAATTGGTTAGGTTTTCTAAAATATTTAGTCCTATCCAGGTAGAATCTGAGCTGTCTGTGCACAGCTAGAGAATGCAGAATTCTTTCCAGCTTGTTTTATGGGTTAGGGAAAAAAGTGGCAAATGAATTGATTGGTTGAGAGCCACACTGGACATTACTTTAGGCATGAAAGTTGGGTTAGTCCTGAGGGAGACCCTGTCAGCATACAAAATGATGAAGGGCTCTACAGCCATGAGTGCTTGAAGCTCTGAAACTGTTTTAGCTGAAGTGATGGCCAGAAGCAAGGCTGTTTTCCAAGAGAGGAATTTTAACTCTGCTGAAGCTGCAGGCTCAAAAGGGGGTAGTGTGAGATTTTCCAACACAAAGTTAAGGTCCTAATCTGGGGTAGGCACTCCTCTGGGTGACCTTAAATTGTTAGCCCCTCTTAGGAACTGTTTGATGTGAGGATAAGAGAAGAGAGGTGGCTCTGTGCTGTAATGAGCAGAGATGGCAGAGGCATGGATTTTAATAGAAGAGAAGGATAGGCCCCTGTGTAGTAGGTCTGCTAAGTAATCCAGGATGAGAGGTAGGGAGGGCTGTGCTGTGGCCTTTACCCTGGATCCAGGTGCAATATCTTTTCCACTTGTCAGCATAGGATTTTCTAGTGATGGGGCATCTGGCCTCACGTATAACATCCAGGACTTGTTTGTTTAGGCTGGCAGCTGGAGGAGAGGTCAGGGAATAAGCCAGGCTGCCAGGTTCAGGGTCTGCAATTGTAGATGCATGAATTTTCCATTCTTCTGGGTCAGGAGTGTTGGGATCTGAGGTAGGTGCCATGGTGGCCGGGGTGACAGGCTGCGTAGCAGCGGGTACCAGTGCTGGCGTGGCCAGTCTGGGGCAATCAAGATTGCCCTTGGTTTTTCCTCCCTTATTTTGAGAAGTACCCTTGAAATTAGTGGTAGAGGGGGAAATGCATAGATTGAGAGATTTACCCATTAGAAGGATACAGCATCCACTTTCTAGGCGTGGCTGTGAGGTTTCATGGTACAGAATTTGCAGAGCTGATGATTGTTGCGGGAGGCAAAGAGTTCCACCTTTGAGTTGCCCCATTTCTGGGTTACAAGGTTGAAGGTTCTGTGGTCTAGCTGCCACTCATGTGGGTCTAGCAGGTTTCAGTTTAAGTTGTCTCCCAGAGAATTTTGGGAGCCTGGCAGGAATTGTGCTAGCAGGTGAATTTGCATGGCTGAAGCCATGTGCCAAAGGGTCATGGCGAGCCTGCAGAGAGAATAAGAGTGAGCTCCTCCCTGCTTACTGATATACCACATCACTGTGGTGTTGTCTGTTTTGATCACTAGAGGCCCCGGGGAGAGTAAGGGTCTGAAAGCTGGGAGAGCATGCTGAACAGCTAGCATCTCTTTATGGTTGATGTGCAGATGTATTTGATTTGGGCTGAAATGGCCCTGAAAGCACCCCAGGCATAATCTGGTGCATCTGTGGTTAGGGTCTGGGTGACGTGGGGTTGTGAGAAGGGAAGATCCTTGTTGTGGTTGCATGCTGCTGCCCACCAAAGAAAATCTTTCCTTAGACAGGGTATCATAGGTATGATAGTTTCCAGGTCCGGAGAGTGTTGACACCAAAGTGTTTTTAGGTACCATTGTAGTTTCTTCATATGCAGTCTGGCATATGGAATGAGTTGAATGCAGGAGGCCATGAACCCTAGAGCTTGCAGGATTTTCCTTGCAGATAACTGGGTTCTGGTGGCTACTTGTGAGTAGCAGTCTGTCAGGTAAGCTTGTTTTTCTGGAGTAAGGAATGCCATCTGGGATGCTGTGTCCAGGCTTGCTCCCAGGAATACAATTTTTTTTGAGCAGGGACTGGTTTGGATTTCTTTTCATTTATAGTATACCCCAGGGAGGTCAGTAGGTCCTTTACAAAGGTCAGGTGCTGTAACAGCTTTTCCTGACTGTCTGCCTGAATCAGGCAGTCATTTATGTAGCGGTAAATTTGAATACTTCTTTGTCAGCAAAAAGCAATGGCTGGAGCCATGTATTTTGTGAAAACTCTGGGAGCAGTGGATAAGCGAAAGGGAAGCACAGAGAACTGAAAGTACATAGATCCCACCCTGAAATGTAGATATTTTCTGCAAGATTCCCTGATTGGGATGTGCAGATAGGCCTCTTTTAGGTCTAGGGTGGCTAACCAAGCATCCTTGGAAAGCATAGGAAGAAGCTGCTGGAGGGTGAGCATTTTGAATTTTGGTATCACCAGGAAGGTGTCTAGAACTGATAGATCGAGGATTGGGTGCCAGGTGTCTTCTTTTCTGGGGAATAGAAACTTTGGCTTATCTGATCTGCAGGAACAGGTTGTATTGCCCTCATAGACAGCAGTGAATGGACTTGTTGTTTTGCCTCTGCACACTGGTTTGGAGGAAGATCTGGGAACCCTTTTGGGGTTGGCAGAGTGTAGAAATAAAATTTGTATCCCTGGGACACTATGTTGAGGACCCATCAGTTATTGGTAATAGAGGCCCAGTTTTTTTGCATGGGAGGAGAGTTTTCCTCCTAGGGGCGCAAGCAGGTGGGCAGAATTAAGGGGTGGAGGTGTAAAGTCATTGTGTGTTCTTTCCATAAGAAGGTGGCTTAGCACTCCCTGTTTTTGAAGTGGAGGAACTCCATTGCTTAGATCTCTGCATTTCCTGGGACTGCTGTCTGGGGGAGTCTGCTTCCCCTAGGTCTAGTCTGAGCTGGCCTGGAGGGGGCCGGAAAGGACCAGTGCTTGGAGGGTCAATGCCTACTGAACCTTAGAGGCTGGACCTGTAAGAAGTCTTTAACTGTTTGCACAGATTTAGCATTTTCTTCCATCTTTTTTAAGAGTTCTTCGGCCTTGGTGCCAAACAAATTTTCTTTGTGCAATGGTGCGTTCAATCATTTGACTTGACATGGTCTGTCAAGGTCTGTTTCTTAAGCCACGAATGGCTTCTAAGTACAAAACCAGTGACTGCTGCCCTGCAAGATGCTTCTAGGGTGTCAAAGCCACATTGCAAGGTGTGTTTAGTAATTTGGCTTGCAGAATGCATAAGCTCCTGTAAGTCTTTATTCTATGCACAAGCAGGAAAGGTAGATATTTTCTGTTTGAGGAGTTCCATGGTATGTTGCTGGTATTTCAGCATGTGGAACTGACAATTTAGTGCTCTAATGGCAAGAGTTGCAGAGGTGTATACTTTTTTTACCCCATCAATCTAAAGCTCGGGAATCCCTGTCGGAGGGGATGGGATTCTTAGCTGTGGTTGCATTTATTCCTTTAGGTCCTTGGGAGATGACCTCTGGGTCAGCAGTAGGATTTCTGAAAAGAAATGTAGAGAGTCAGGGACTCTGTAATACCTGTCAGGTTTCCTGGGAGCAGGAGTCAAACTGGATTCCATAAAGACATAATCCACAACATCCAAGACAGGAGGAATGGCTAAAAATCTGTGCTGTGGTAAATCTAAGAATTCCCAGAGTCTCTTTTTGAACTGAGGATATTACCATTGGAAATACTCCCTTAAAGTATTTAGGGTTCCACTAAATGAAAATTCCTCTGGAGGAGAGGCAGAAGGAATGGATTCCTCTGCATCTGAATCCTCATAAGCAGATAATGGTTGCATGTCTTCATATTCAGAAACCTCAGAGTCATCGGACTCCTGGTCAGCTAAAACTGCTGGGGACAAGTCTCTTTTTCTTTTGGAAAGGGTAGACTGGCTTCCCCTAATAAGCATGACAAGGTATTTCACTAATTTAAGCATTTGAGAGTGAGGCATGGAAACAGGTGCCTGAGCTTGGGTCGTCGTTTTTTTAGGCATAGTTCATACCCTGGGCCTTAGAAACTCGGTAGTTTTAGAAAGAACTGAAGATGCGAAAGCAGTTGTCAGTTTGTGTCGAGTGTCGGTAGTGCAAAGAACTTCCTTGGATGCCAGTGCCTGCTCAGCGGCTCCGGACCCATCCAAGGTAGAGACATCTGCAAGATCCTTAGTCAAAGAAGAGTCTCACGACATACAGGACTCCGAACGGGTCTTGGTAGCGGCCTGCGAATCCACAGAAGCGGGCATCAGGGGCTGTCAAAGCACCTCACTGAGGACCGGAGAACTGATGACTAGCTTAACAGAAGCATTGTTGGCAGTTTTGGACCTGTGTGGTCTGTCTCTGTCTTTATCCTTATGTTTTTTTCTGAAGATCGGTAGACGGATGGCTTACTGAAGCCATATCAGAATACGGTGATCAAGAGTGAAAATATTTAGCTACAATAAGGGGCCAACGACGTATAGTTCTGGCATTGAACAAATCACAGAAGTGAGAATGAGGTACGGCATGGTCTGGGCCTAAACAGGTGACGCAGTAAGAATGGAAGTCCTGGTGTGGTATTTACTTTCGACAGGCAAGACAATTGTTAACTTTTTCTGACATCGGTTAGAGGAAGAAAAAAGGATCCCCAACGGGGTACTTAGCTTTAGTAAACTTCAGCTTCAATTCGCAAATTAAACTCAGGTAGCGGCCAACCAGCACTTGTGCAAACTGCTTCTGCTTCAGGCTCCTCGGCAAGAAAGACTGATGTAATGGCATCGGCTGCCTGATTTTATACCACTGACAACCTGACATCAGTCCTGGAATGACAGCAACATATGCAGAAATACTAAGCCTCTGGTATTCGGGCCGATTGAGGGCTACCCCTGGCAGGATAACCTAAGTGTGATGACTGCAACAGTGAAACACAAAGAACATCATGAGAATACTAAATATCCAAGTGCAATAAGCACCAGAGTTTCAGTTACAGCAGAAATAAAAACAACACAGTTGGACAGATTCAAACAGATGCAGAAAAACACTACTTAACTAATCTCACTGTATTTCCTAAATGCCTACAGAATGGCCGTTTCCTAGCTAACTTAATACAACAAGGCAAGCTTAGATGCTGAGATGCTTACTTCCACAAGGAAAGGTGATGAGCTTCTAACTTCTAACTAACTCAACTGAACTGTGATAACTGTCATAGATTTCTGTATCTGGTTCCAAAGAAAACAAAACAAAACAAAACAAAACAAAACAATCAATCTGCTGTGTGAGTTCCATCCTCTCAATGTTGTGTTAGAATGACAAAATATTTGATCACTTGACTCTGGTACAATGCACATTAAGAGCTTTGCTAAGGTCTGTTGCAGTATTTGAAAATTATAGAACAATTTCAAAATCTTCTCATCTACCCTTCTAGAATTCTTTGTTTAAACATAAAAATTTAATCAGTTATAATAACATTGTTGATACCTTTTTAATACAAGCATCTGTACAAGTCAGTATGATAGTCAAATGGCACAAAATTATTTACAAAACTCCAGCTAACTATGCCAGTGTATGTTACAAATGCACTGCCCTACTCTGCCTGGCACAGATGGCAATACATCACATCATCACAACAGATACAATTGCACTTATGATAACTGGGATTAAGATAAAATCAGCTTTTTTATTGCACTGTGCATTTGCATTCATATCACTGCATTCCATTTTCACATGCACAGAACTGACATAAATACAAGGTGTCTGAAACAATCTTCCTACCGACCTGCTGAAAGATAAATAAATAAGACAGCATCATGTAAACATTGCAGTGGCATCTGGCTTTGTATTGTAATGTGCCCATGGTGAGGCTTTCTGTGTATAGTCATGTAATTTATGCATACTGAGGTGTTTTGCAGTTTGCTGGCACTTTCTTTTTTCCCCACTATTTAGATTTAGTCAAGTATTTGCAATTATCATTGCCTACTGTACTAAAACGTGCATAGAAATTAATGGCCTGCACAGTAGAGGCTACTCGACAACACAAGAAAGGGTTTACGGAACTGCAAGGTTAGATGTGAAACATACTTCAAGTCTAACAGCATTTTCATGCAGACTGCATGGAAATAATGTGAGCCCCTCTTGCACGAGTCTTTTGTTTATAGATGTTGATTAGTAAGTGTCATGTACCAGAACTATAAGTAGCTTTTTAACGCATAATCCTAGCCTTGAAATGCATGGGCCATAGTCATTTCACGGTATGTTTATATGTATTACAGAAGCTTTAGGAACCTGCTGACTGAAAATATCTACAGGGAGCTAAATACACTATAATCTTGTTCTGAAAAGCAGTGCTTCCTGTGACGTGGAATAGAACTTGTTTTGCTCATGTCTTATTTGCAGGTAAACATTATCTCAGTCAGTTTAATAATATGAGCAATTGGCCTGCAAATTAACCCTGCTGGTGGTATACAACCATACATTTTCTTCACTTCTAGCATCTATTTAACTATTCACAATTGCTCATGAATTTATACTGATAGAAAAAAAGAAAATATGTTTTTCATTTTATGAGTAAGGCATTTATGGTAAAAACTACACATCAATTGTTCCCATGAAGGTTGTCACATTTGGAAGGGGAAAAGTCAGACAAAACCCATACATTTTGCTTTGAATATTACTCCACCCATTTTAATAATTAACTTTGCAATAACTGCCATCTCAAAAAATCTGACTGTGCTGTCAATGCCATTAAAACAACAAATAAAGCTGTTTTGCGTAACAAACTGTTTTATAAATTTACTGAAGATGTTAAGAGTTTTTATGGTGTTCAGCTATGAGTTTGCGCATCACAGCCTAGTTTGACGGTTAAAAATGAAAACCACTCCTGTGCTGTACTAAGTAAATCTGCTCTGCTGATTGGCTGTCTCTCCTGAAATCACCATATTTGCTTACCTTGACTCTGCCATCAAGGCCTTGCAGTATCAATATCTTCAGGAGTCATATCATGCTTGCCTATTTAGGTCTTACTCTTGTCTCTTGTAACACATGCACATTTGCTCTTCAGTCCCTCCTCAAATTGCCTAATTATGCCATAATTTATATTTTAATGTTTGCAAACTTCCCTGCTCTCCAGTGTTATGTTAGTTTGGAGGAGGAGTGTCATTACTTGCACAGTGTTGCTGCCCCACTCCAAAAGCCCTTAATGACAATGATGTTGATAACCTGCCATACCCCTCAATCTCTTAGTGCAACAAATCTGGACAGAGCCTAAAATAATGGGGGAATAAAGCCCCAAAATGGGAACATATTTTAAATATTGCTCTTATAAACTTAGAATTTTGTTAGCATAACAGGATTTGTGTTAGCATTCATTTACTTAAGACATGAAGTCTGAAACTCAAATGTATATCATTATTTAGTGACTTTGATCCTCACTGATTTGACAGAAAACAAATTTTATGAGGAGCAGAGGAAAAATATGAGGCAAAAATCTGGACATCCTGGGAAAATCTGGACAGTTAGGGGGTATGACAAGAACCCACAGAAAGAAGCTGGCAGCCAAGTGGGATAACATAGCAATGTTACTGAAATCTAGATTACCAGACTGTGGCTTGATTATTTGGACAGTTTGGGGGCAAAAACTGGGTGGGCAGAAATTCTGGTTACAAAACTGAATGCACTAATAAAATGATTACACATAAAATTATATTTTTGTCCATTTTGGTTCAAGCACGAAAGCTTGATATGTTGTACGACTAGTAAAGGAATAGATGGCAATATGCAACTTTGACAACAAGAAAAGCAACTCTCTCTTTTTTTCAATTGATCCCTGCTCAGCTGAAAGCACAATTGTGCATCTGTTCAACTGCACAAGGGAAACCTCTTCCCCTCTCTCTTACAAATTATTTAGTGACTCAAACCTATACCCTAAGAAGCCAGGCCAGATCTGGTCCTTCCCTACAAACCTTTTCTCTCAGACGGCACTGTACTAGTCATTATTTCTTTATACTGGCCCCAAAACTATGGGAGTCACTTCCTCCTGAATAAACTGATCATAGAGAGTATGCTCTGTTTAGGCCACATTTCAAACAATAGTTACTAAAACAGTGCAACTTGTCATCTAAAGGACATGTCACATAAACTATCTCCAAATGCTTAGTATATTTGCGTGTCACATACCCAATCCACCTGATGAACGCACTCATCCTGAACTGTGACTCACCTTACCACACTATTTCTACTCTAAACCCACTATGCACAATCTAGGCCACTCATTCATCTTACTAGCCGTTATTAGCTTTCCTAACCTAGCATCTATTACCTATATCTCCACCATTTCTGCTCCTCCTACTTTAACATGATTCTCCCCTTTCTAATCAACTTACATAACTGTACATATATTTGGTTTATTAGATCTTCTGTTATATTGTTTACCAGATTTTATATGCTTACTCATAAATGTAAACCATTATTTGTATACTGTACATTGTTTTGATACATTAGAATGTAACCCAGGATGAGCCTGTAATTGATCATTGATCAGCATTCTACCCTGATAAACAAATTTAAATAAATAAATGCTGTGTTGCAGCAATGTGCAATTAGGTGATTCAACAATATTCTTGCTATAAGACCTCATTAGACAACATGATACACAAATAGCTATACATTTGCAGAAGAAGGAAACACTGCACTATTTTTATCACAATGTAGCACATTATGTTGTTATATAATCTGATTTTTTTTATACGCATGATACTCTGCTATACACATTTTCTACATACAAGGTGTACAGTTCACATTTTTGAAAATATTCTCGCAGAGATCTGATAAAACAGTCATCAGGTTTGCTAAGTACATCCATATGGTTAAAATGGCCAGGTGTGGTACTAATTGAAGTGTTAAAATATCTGAACATATGTATCACAGTTTATGGTTACAAAAGCAGTTACATGGCCCCCTTGTCAGAATATCCATGATTTGTATGGCATGCCCATTTTAAAGGCCTTCTTTTGTTATGAAGTAGTATGCAATAAGAGAACATAACTACTAGGATCTGCATGTAGTGCAAGCATGCTTTTATAAAGCAGGCACACTCTCAGCATATGCAAATACAACTTTTGCAAGCAGTATTCAGATCTACTACAATATTTCCTTATACTTCTACAGGATTCAGCACATCTAGAAGGCAAGGTAGGTACAGGCTGGAAAATTTCAGTCCTCCTGAAAATGGATATGTTGCTACAGGTGCTCAGGAATCACAAACTATGCTTTCTGGGACAAGGATTTTGATCAACAGTTGCACAAGCATGGATGGCAGCCAATGCCCTACCACCATCATGCTATGAGTGACCACAACTAGATGCTGCATAACTGTTACTGGCAGCTGATGGATATGATTAGCTGAGCCAAACACAAGCCATGAAAGATTTCAGTGGTGAGATCCACCACAGGGAATGGGCCACCATGATCCACAAGACTGACAGCTGTTTAGGCATGTCTTGTGGGATTAATGTACTAGTAACTATCCCCCCAAAGGTGGCATGACAGGGATGCCAGGGTGGGAGGATGGCAAAATGGTTAAGGTGTTTACCTTACAGACACAAGGCACAGGGTTTGATTCTCACATGGGGTAATTGGCTAGGCTTGAAATGGCCCACAAGGGTAGTTAGCCTAGTACTAATCTATGAACCTATGAACATATGTATATTTGTGGGTGATAGACAAGCTTAATAGAACCTAGTAGAAGTTTCTGTATTTTGCTATTATACATATGCAATGTAAGGTAACGATATCTTCACAATGCACATTTGTCATCATAGGTACATCAGGCCTACAAGAACATCGGGTTGACTACTACATGCATTGGTGCATGAACAGCCTGGCCCTGCATGCCACATGGGCACACTTGTACCATATGTCACTGGTTTCACTCTCATGTTTTACATGTTAGACATACTGTACAATAAGCTATAGAAGGAAAGCAGAATAATGGTGGGCAACTCTGCCACTGCTGCGAATGATATTGAGACAGATGGACAGATTCGGAGTCAGAGAACAAAACAGCATGGTCTGCTACACATGTGGGTGTTGAGACACCCCAATAAAAGGTGAATGTACAGCCAAGCCTACTGAAGAAAAGTAGGGAAGTTGTCCTTATAACAGTACATGTTCGAATTCTACACTGCAGCAGTAGCCAATGGGATGTATCCTACCAAGGATACAGCCACCAGCTAGATCTTAAAAGCCTTCATCACCTTTCACACTGTCACTCTGTCTGCTTATAGGCCGAGCCCTTTTTGGAGGGAGCTATATAAACAGACAGAGTGACTAAAAATCTTCAGGACTTTCTTGACCTTCAACAAAAATGGGGAACTTATCCTGAACTAACCAAGATATAAACAACAACAAAACAGCTTTATATCCCACCAAAACCATATACAAGGGGAGTGGATGGTGGGCATGGCTAATACAGCAGTGAAGAATTCTTACACTGTTCTAGATAAGCGCAGCTTATACAACTGTACTGTGTTTTTCATTCTCATGGCTGCTGCAACCCATGGTTAGGTTTTCAAAGCTTTATTCAGCCTGGGAGGATGAAGGATAAAAGTCCTGGATCCCCTGGAAAATGGTCCTAGCAAAGCCTGCTCTGGACCTGAAAAAGGAATCCAGTTTGTAGTGCTTAGTTGCTGTCTATAGACTTGTTCTAGACTCCTCCCTTTTCCAGTGTGCCATTACAGAAGCTAAGGCCCTAGTACAGTCTGCCTTAACACTGCCTGGAATGTATTTTCCATGGTGAGAATAAAAATAATAGCAGAAGACAACCATCTAGAAATAGTCTGTTTAGACAAGGGTTGACCATTTAAGTCCTACAACAGGAATAAATGTCTGATTAGCTTTCTTGAAGGATTTAGTTCTGTCAAGATAGTACCTCAATTTCCTCTGTACATCTGGAGTGTGAAATGTTTTTTCCATTGTTTTTAGGATCTGGATAGAAAACAGCAAGCTTAATGGCTTGCTTCAATGTAAGCTCTGAAACAACCTTGGAAGCAACAGAGGGCCTTGTGCGCAAAGTGCTCCTATCTTTTGAAAAAACAGATAGGGCCTCCCACTATGAGAAAGATACTCTTCTTGCAAATGTCAGAGCAATAAGAAAAAAAGCAGTTGTCAAAGTTTTAGCCTTAGATCAGCCTGACTGTCAGGTTCAAAGGGTGGCATGTTTAGTTTGTCTAGCATAAAACTGAGATCCTAAGGAGGAACCTGTCTAAGTGGAGGTCTCAGGTGTAAAACTCCTTTTAAAAACTGTTTGACGATAAACAGAGAAAAAAAGAGGGAGATTCATGGGCAAACATGCAGAAATGGTCACAAGATGCATCTTAATAGAGGCATAAGACTGGTCAGAGGATAGTAGCTCAGATAAACATTTAAGCAACAGTGTTATAAAATCCATAATGAATTCCAGATCATTGCATAGATTCCAACTAGAAAATTGCTTCCACTTGCCCGTACATGATTTATTAGTAACAGGTTTTTGTGCCTCCTTCAGCACCTCATACACATCCTCATGAAAGAGGTGTTCACATGTTATTAAAAAATTAAATCATCCAGGCAGTCAGTTGGAACTGTGAGGAAGCTTGTGGCAATTGCATCTGGCCAATTTCATAAGAAGGGAGACCCAATTATGTCTGAACCTGAAGGGAATCATCATTATGATTTTTGGAAAGTCTTTCCGAGTCTTCAGAATTATCCTGGAAATCACTGTAAAGTAGAAATGTGTACAGGAACATCCCTAACCAGGGAAGTGATAAAACATGTTTTCCAGGTCTGCTTGCAGGGAATTTTGAAAAATAATCTGTTTAGCTGTTTGTTCTGAAAGGAGGTGAACAGACAAACAGCTATACTTGAGGTGTTCCCCACATCTGAATTAGCTCCTAGAAGACCTCTGTATTGAGTTGATACTCATGAGCGTCGGCCAAGGATCTGCTTAGTTTATCTGCCACTATGTTTTGCACTGACAGAATGTATGAAGCTTGAAGTGTTAAGGAATGCCGTACAGCTGACTCCCATTATATCGTTGCCAGCCAGCACGGTGTTAAAAAGCTGGTGCCCCCTTGTTTGTTTATGCATCACATCATTGTGGTGCTGTCTGTCATGATCTGTAAAGGACCTGGGTTCAAGAAATAATGCAGAGACCTTACGGCATGAATCACAATCAGTATATTTCTTTTATATTGATGTGTTTTGATCTGCCCAAACTATCCCACCATCCTTGCACTTTTACTGCCATAGAAACTTCTTCCCAAGCAAAAATTTGAGGAATTCATCAGGACAGCTGTAGCAGAGGTAACACCATTTTCCCTCTGTCCTCTTACAGCCAGTGTTGGAGTGGGTGGAGAAAAAGGGAAACCTGGATTGTGAGCCCTCCGATCCCTCCACCATTGCAGTTTTAACTTTATAAAACTAGCGACTGGAATTTGAAAATCCGGTGGGTGAGAATGTTGCATCGACATATTTTTTTTAGGTACCACTGAATATTTCTCATATCGAACCTAGCTATGGAAATCATGAAAATCATTGAATCCATAAAGCCTAGAATTCTAAGAAATTCTCAGGCTGTAACGAAAAAACTAGCTAGGAAAGTTCAGGAAGACTTCCAGATACAAATCCACCTTCTCCTGAGGCAAGAATGCCTTTTGAGACACAGTGTCTACAAGGCAATCCAGAAATACAATCCTGTATGATGGCGATATGACACATTTTTGCTAATTTATTTGGAATCTCAGATGTTCCAGGAGGGAGTACACCATTTTGGGGACTACTGACAACTGGGAAAAAACTCTGAACAAATAAGTGAGTCATCTAATTAAGGAAAAACATGGATGCCCTGCAGTGAGCCACTACTGGGGCTAGACACTGTGAACACTCAAGGTGTAGTGTACAGCCCAAAGGGGAATACAGAGAATCAATTATATGACCCAGAGGCACAACACTGAAGAAATCTCTTGATGTTTCTTGCTATTGGAACAGAATGGTAGGCATCTTTGAAGACTAAGGTCATCATAAGGCTCTGATCGGGGAATCAGGGCTAACACTGTTTGAAGCATCAGCATCTTGAACTTTGGGATCTTTACAAAAAGACTGAGATAAGAAAGCCAACACTGGTCTTCAACAATGCTCCTTCTTTGGAACTAGAAACAATCTGGAATAAAAGCCCTTTTCTATCTGATCTGCAGGAACAAGCTCTATGACTCCTCCATCCTAAATATTCTGGAGCACTGCCAGAAACAATTCTGTTCGACTTGGGGGGGGGGGGGCTTTTCAAACCATTGTCAACTGTAACTCTCCTGAATAATTTTAGCACCCATTTGTTTAAAACAATGATTCCAAAAAATTGCATTTAAATTTGAATTTGTTGAAATTGGAAGAGATGCTGTAACCTGGCTCCAGGCATAGTCCTTCTGAGAAAGGTACCTTATCCTTTTCTTGGAAATGGTCTTTTCTTTTTGGGCTTTTCATTAGATCCCTCCTGCCATTGCTTCTTATGAGTCTGTCTGTTGGAAGAAGGCCCTGCTTGTTTATTTTGTCTCTTAAAATGATTCAAGGATTTACAGGGAAATAACTTGGGAATCTGAAAAATCCTAGAAACCCCTTGCATTAATTTACCTCTTTCGTCCCACTATGGAAGTACCTGCATAGCAGAAAGCCCAAACAAAATCTCCCTATCTACAGGGAAGTTAAGAATTTCTGACTTTAAGTAATATGAAAACTTTTGATTTCATATCCAGCCAAATCTTCTCAAGACTATGGCAGAAATAGAAGCCCTAGATAGAGTGTCAGCACAATTATACACACTTTTTTAAGAAATGATGAAAAACCTGAGGCATGTTAGCCACAATCTAATTCAACTAATATCTCCCTTCAGAAGATTGAGAAGCAGAAAATTCTCTCAAACTATTGGTTAATTTAAGCATACATTTCACATGTAGCCCTGGTAATTGAGAATTCTAAAGGCTAGCATAGAGGAAGAACAAAATGACTTACCCATTTTGTCTACAAGTTTATCCTCTTTATCCATGGAAACTAGGTTGAGAGTGGTTAGGTACCTGCTGGCATTAGGAGCAGTGGTAGGGATAACAGCTGAGTTTGCTCTACGATGATAAAAAAGAAAGCTAATAGCTTAAGAAACTTTGTGTAATTTATCTACCTTTGTAGGTGCAGATAGTTAAGAGCATTGCAGGCGGCATTAAAAGCATCCTCCAAGGCTGGCAGGATAGGAAGAATGGGTGTAGTATGTAGGGTTTCTTGTCCTAATAAATCATAATATCTACCCAACTCATTGGAACATCTGCTCGTTTCTATGCAAAAACATTCTTCCGTTTCGATATTCAGACTCACTGTGCAAAGAATCAGAGTATTTGGCTATGGACACTTCAGTTGATCAAATGTCACCAAGTGTACACAAGCATTTCAATTGTGACAGTTTTCTGCCTCAAAACACACTATCTGATCAATAAATCATTTAAAATAGTAAAGATATGTAAGACAAATCCCTTTGTTTAAAGCATACACTAGATACCTAGAAAGCAATTCATAGACTGCAACAGTAGTATTCAATGAAGGTCTACTAATGTTCCTGAAAAGCTGTTTTTCTTTAACGTAATATACTACAATTTCTCTCACAAAATAAGTAAAAATACAAAATATACTTATAATCATAAAAATAGTGTGGAGAGTTCCCCAAAGGGATCCTATCTGTCTGACTGGAACCTTTAGGCTGGGTGCTGACCTAGAAGAGTCAAAGAGATGCATCTGCATTTGGTGGCAAGAAAGTACTGAAGATTTTTAGTCACTCTGGCTGTTTACATAGCTCTCTCTAAAAATGGTTCAGCCTATAAGAAGCTAGAGTGCCAGTGTGAGAGGGGATAAAAGCTTTTTGAAGCTGGACAGTTACTGTAATGTTAGCAGGATACAACCCGTAGGCTACTGCAGCAATGAGAATGATGGACATGCGGGTACCCACTGAGCACAAGGCTTCCCCAGAGCATAAGGGATATCTGACAGATTAGAGCTTCAGAAATGCTCCCCCTGCACTTGCTGTAGCAAATGTGTGCACTGCTTCTGATATAGGTGCATCCACCATTGGCCAGCATCATTTGTTTGGCTCCAGACATGTGGACAACACTGGGGATAAATCACCAGATTTGCAGGAACAGAATGTAGGCTGCAACTTAGTCAACCATGGAACTGTGTTGTGTGGCATTTCAGTGAATGCTGATCAGCACTGTTGTGAGCTTTGTGTAGAAACATATTTTGGAGATCACAAATTGATTGGTCTTATGATGTAGCATATACCACTGCAATGAGCACCACCATAAACACTACTCTAAGAGTCATACTTTCTGCCCAAGTAAACAATGCTGCCCATGGGACAAGACAGGGAACATACCTAAGGTGGCTATGTATGTAGGCCTTTGCAGGGTGCATGCTCGACATAAGTAGCATGAGTTGTGAGGTGCCCATAAACTAGCCATGGGTGACAATGACAGTCTACCTCAGGAGGTAGGGATGTTCATTGGTGAATGATATCCAGGTTGCAGCTGCATAGTTATACACCATCCCTGCCATTGGACATCTTGGGACCTGTCAGGCCTTACCAGCAAAGTGATACCAGGTCAAAGATCATATGGTGTTGACTGGAACCAACCGTCATTTGGAAAAAATGTGATGATGTCTGACAGAGTCTGACCAGACCATACAGTGCCCAATATAACCTGACACTAACATTGCATGCATCATATATGTTCTGTTTGACAGTGTGCTGTCTCTTTGTGGTTGTTATGGCCCATAACTGTTGATCAGGTATTGGCACTTTGCCAGCACTGTTTTTATTGTTCTCATCACATCCTTGGGGGCTTGTTGTATATGCATCATCCTGTTCCACCCGGTCTTTCCCAGATGTTGCTCCTGCAGCTTCTGTTGTTGTGGTGTCTGAGAATGTGATACTGAAGCCTTTCCATGGGGCTAAACAAGTTGTTTCTGTAGTATCGTGTAGGTGAAGCATGGCACAGACAACCACCAGCTTGCTAGATGTTTCATCTGCAACAATCAAAGTTGCCATGTGTCACACATCACTATAATTTGACATTGTTTTGCCCACTTACATTTACATCTCATTATTGCACCACAAGATGTGTACAGTGTGTGGAAGAGTGCCTTTAGTACACTCAAAGATGCATTTTATTACATTCTGCATCCTTGCATGCATGGTGCTATATTACATTTCAACCAGTTTCAAGACTGTGGACTGGAGTCATCAGCCAGGGCTTGAGAAGGTATATTGTTACTTGCAACACAACACAGACTTTTCAAACGGTAAGAGGGTACATGCCACCTTTGTGTATCATTGCACATGTAGTTTGCAGAATGAGCCTGGAATTGCTAACTAGATGGCCTTAAAGAAGCCACTTTCTGGAAGTGGTACTACAAGTGACATGTACCAAATACAGACATCATAGTTAAGGCCAGGGTGCTGACAAACCCACGGTTAATAATTTCCTCTGCATTGCAAATACCTGGTAGTTCAGAGAATGATAGCCTTTCTTGCTTAAATACTGATGTGAGTCAGGGCTAGGTAGGGACATTATTGACGTGTGGACAATCTTTACCACAGACGTTCTACTGACTTAAGGAGACAATACGTTTAGGGTAAGAGTTGGGAGTTTGAGATGGGGTTAGTACTGAGGTTTTGATTACCACTATGGTTAGATTTGGTGTTGAATTTAAGTATAGGGTTAAGGCTAGGTCTGCATTCAGAGTTACACTTAGGATTGGTGTAAGGTTAGGGTTAGGATAATGGCTAGTGGTAGGGAAGGTTAGGTTTAGGGTTACATTTACTGAGTATCTCAGTATTAATTGCTGCATGTGTGATACAATAAATACTGCAGATTGTTCTTTATGTTGTTATTTATACATCAGAAAATGTGTGCATTCTCAATAAGTGTAGGTTTCAGCAAAACGATTTTTGAATTTTATTTCTTACAATTTGGACTTAAGTTGTCTACGGTAGATCATTTTCAAGCAGAAGTACTAGATCCAAAAGGAACGGTCGTCGGGTAACTGAGCTCTGCTTGCCAACTCTCTTCTTTCTATACAATCAAGCAGTCTAGAGAAGCATGCCTTCTTTATTTATTTACTTGTCTTTTATTTATTCAGATAGTCTGAGTGGAGAGAGACCATTTTCAGCAGAGGAAAAAACAGGTTCAAAGAGTAAATGCAAAAATCATGCAAATATAAAAAGATATTTACACTTTGGAATTGAAGTAATATTTATCTGAGGAGAAAGGGAAAAGCTATGATATAGAAACAGAACAAAAACAGAAATTAAAATAGAATCATGAAATATACGCATGAAATGCAATATCAAAGGAGAAGGATGGAAGAGAAATAACAGGAAACATGAAAGTAGATCTTTAAGGAATGTACAGTGTGGCAACAGAGAGGCAATGAATAGTTGCAGTGGAAGTAGAGAGGAAGGCAAAAGTTAAAAGAGAGGGAAGGGAGATGGCTTTACGATGAATAATTTAAGGAAGAGAAATAAAATGTTTTGGTTAGAGCTGGTTACCCAAGAGGCAAAGAATATTGCCAATAAATAAAGAGTTCTACAATCTTCATCTTAAACAAAAACACAGACTGAAGAAGCATGTGTTTTGTTTGGCGATTAGTGAAACAATACAGACAATATAGCCTGCATGCATTACTTTATAATTAGTAATTTTTGGTTCTACAAAATTATGTTTAAAAATACAGCAAGCATATGCATTCCTCACCTATTACCAAGTGACTGGCTACTTACAAACTGACATGAGCATTTACTGCCATTTACATTTACACCCTGCCCTCAGTCACCACTGTTCTGAAGGCCATAGAAGGCAAAGGACATCACACTATTTGAATGAACCCAGGGGGAACCTGTGGGTGGGGTGAAACAGTATTCACAGAGACTGAAGCTCTTCTCATTAGAGATCAGAAGAAAAGAGAAAATGGGATCTGATATGGGAGCACATCTTGTCAGGGAAATGTGAAACCGTCACTATGAACAGGAAGAAGTGGGGGGAGTAGGTGTAGACAGCAAACTGTAGAGAACAACTGATGACTGGATTTTTTTCACAGGTTCGTAGGTGTACACTAGACTAACAACAACTAAGGCCTTTATAAGTCTAGCCACACAACCCAATCCATCTGCATCCCCTGGTAACATGTCTTAATTGGGGATATTTTTGTTAGGAGGACTATGTTGGTTAGGAGGTATCTAAACAGTTAAGTGGGGAGGTATGTTAGGAAATGTTTACTGTCAGCCTCTATCTATAGGAGACATACTGGCCAGCATTGGAATAAATTTGTGATTTCCCATACAATGGTCAAGGTTATGTCTGAATAGGGTTAAGGATGGACTCTGCTTCACATGGATGGGGAGTCTATTGCAGAACATGGAGATTCTTGTCTCATATCTTTCTAACCAGCATGTTCTATTTATGTTGCAAGCAAAGTTCAAATCTCTGGATCTGGTGTGCTTGTTTTGCAGATGTGCAAAAGCTCCATCAGGGCTGGATCTAAGAATGTTGTATATGCCAAGCAGAGATCGTCTCTCAACAGCCTGTAGAAGACCAGGTGTAGAGACAGTGCTCTAAGGCAATATGTATAGGACAGTGTGCTAACACCCTGGAGTTTCTTTGTGAGGAACCTTTGCTGGCATTCCAACTGTTGCATATGCCTAGTCACGTACATGCCAATGGGGGACTATACTCAATTATGGGCCTGACAATGGACGAGTAGAGTGGTACTAAAACTTCCTTGGATGTTATACCCTTACTTATAAGTTAGGCGATATAGAATGATTTTCTTACTACCTTAGCTACATGTTGGTCAAAGGTCAAATTACTGTCTGCATATGTTCCCAGATCTCTAACTACCAGGTCAGCTCTTAGGGGTATCTTATAAATGGAGTAGTTTGCCTCGGTAGACTTTTTCCCAAAAGGCACTATAATGCACTTTTTTGCAGTTAGTTTTAATCAGTGGCTTTGGCACCAGTCATTTATCTGTGTTAGACTCTTTTGCAGGATGGTAGTGTTATGGGGAAATTTATAATAGCTCCCATCTGCAAGCTTGGTGAGCCAGAGGCCCTTGACATTAGCCCTGACCTCAGAGAAGTATATGCCAAACTGGAGTGAGGTTAGCATGGAGCCCTGTGCTACTCCACTAGTGACCTGCCTCCAAGTTTATAGGTTCATAGGTGTTTACTAGGCTAATTACCACAAGGGTCTTTTTAAGCCTAGCCAAGTGGAGGTGGTCTCATCAATCCTGTCTTCTTGGGTCCTTTCTGTGAGCCAGCTGACAATCCAGCAAGCTGTGCAGGGATTTATGCCTAATTCAATGAGTTTGTACACAGTACCGAAGTAGGGTATTGTGTCAAATGCCTTAGCCAGGTTTAGGTGGGTGGTATGCACCATTTTCCCTTCATCTATTGCTTGGTTATCTTCTCAAAGAAGTTTACCAGGTTAAGTTCTCATGACCTTCTTCTGACAAAAGGATGGGTCCAGTGACTGTGGGTTGCCAATGTCTTTGTTGACATCTCCATGATAATTTGTTCCTTGGCTTTGCATATTATACTAGTCATACTAATGGGTTGTAGGGAGGTGCTGTGAGTTTGCACATACAGTCTATGAAGTTACTTTTTATCATTGCAATAACTAGGAGTGTGAACTCAGGATCAGGGCATTGTTTCATCTGGACAGGGGTGTTTTAAGTAGAATACGTGTCTGTTTTCCTTTACAGAGCCCAGACTTTTACTTTGCTTTGTAGTTATTAGCTTTAATATGGCAGGTGGTGTTATTTTATCTGTCAAAGTGGTCATTTTGGACTCCCCTCCTAGCATCCACTTGACCCTCTTGATCCCCCGAAAGGAAGAGTCAAACCAATAATTTCCCAGCCAAAGTCAGAGATCTACAGCCCATTTGTTGCTTGATCAGGATGAAAGCCTTACAAACCTATTCATTCCTCCAGAAGACCTGGAGCAGGTTATTGATGGACCTCTGGACCCACTTACATTGTAATTAACCACTCACCATGGCAGCTGCGACTCCACAGTAGCTGTTTTCTATGTGTAGATATGCATCATACACACATGGCCACTTGTGTTATCAAATAGTTTTGATCAAGTTGAATGGGAACACAGCATACATCACCGTTTTTTTTTTTGGTCAGTTTAACTAACTTCTTCTTACTGCACATCCTTTGTTACAGGTGACTTCATAGCTGCTCATGGAAAGTTGTGAAGGGATATTCCAGAATAAGAATAACATGGGCACATCTAGTTCATTGCATCAGACAAATTGTAACAAGTCCGTTAACCACCATGGTGTCAATATACAAGTATGTTTTTGTTAAGCAAGATCTGGTAACAGAATGGTGTATTACTGTTTTCTGCAAAGTGGCACAAATTTAATTGGTTCCTCTTCTGCTAGCACCACAGTCAAAGAAGAGAGCCATTGCATTCATCTTTACAGCAGACATTCAACATCTGTCAATAAATGAGAGTGAAAGGGGAAGGGGTGCTGGGTAAATTACATTGTTTAGTCACTGTTATTGATGGTGTCTAAACTGATATTCATACCATGTAACTAAAAATTGTATGCATTCAGTGTATAAGCAAGATTACATCTAGGAAGAAACAACTTCATCAGTGTAAGAGCACATTTAAATGCATCTCACCGTGAGACTGCAGCTGTACTTTAGGGACATGTAAAAATGATATCACAACTTAGCTGCAGATAGTCATAAAATGAGTGTGGAGACAATGATGTGCATACCTTACAAGTCATTTGCAAAAGAAAAAAAATATCATTGTACTTTATGTGGGGCTTTCAGTGTTCTAGTGACCCTGTGGTAACTCTGCACATACTCGCAAAACAGTAGAGTGTTCATAAGTAACAAACTTTTGGTTTTATATATAGTCACTTTCATGAAACTTCACAATTATTAAAAGCTTTCATATCATTTAGAAAATAAACCCCCCTAATGAGCCAAATAACTCAAACTAAGTATTGGTATTCTTTTCAAATTTAAGTTATTTGTTTTTAATGGCATCTCAACCCCATATGTGTGTGGAAAAAAGTTATGCCTCCATTACCTGAATGAAGCTCTGATTGGTGCATCTGAGGTCTAAGGTTTAGCTTGATGCATATCTTAGTCCCTACTTAAACTGATCACTGAATGGTCTTTGATTGTATGTTGTACTACAAATTACTGCATAAATTTCCATGACATGGTGTCCTCCATGTTTGTATTGACTGGTACAACGGTTACCTAATGGAGAGATAATTTCACATTTTTATAAGAAGCGCTCTCTGCAGATCTACCACACTTAGTACTGATGACCCATATGGCTCCCTGCTGAGTTTGCTACTTACATTTGCTCACTTGTTGTTGACCTCCCACAACACAAACCTCTACTTGTACTATGATAGGGCTGCCACCTTTTCAAATGTCCAGAGTGGGACATTTTTTGTATAAATGTCAAAGTAAACTTTGTCAATCAGATATACATAGCAGTGCAAGCTGAATGAAATTACATTGGTTTGATCCCCGAGCAAGACATAGAAATCAGCACATAGTTTAAGTGACAGTACGACTAATGCTCATACAGTAATAATTAAAATGTTAACACAATAAATTACCACAATTGAACAGGAAGACATTAGGCAATATTATTATGCTAGTAGCTATTGCAAGACTATGACTTCACATTGTGATTGCTTAAAATATTGCACTTCAATTATACTACGATATATTCGGATGTTCATATTGCATATGTATGGTGTGGTGACTCACTCCTGATTATTGCACATTTAGGAAGTAATAGCATAAGAAATCAGGCTAACTGCACCAGTTATTGAAGCAATTTGCCAAAGTGATTACTAGAGTTGATATTTCATAGCAAGTGGCATATTGATCTAATTATTTGCTGTCATGCCTGGCATTCCAGTTCAGCAGCCTTATGGATAGAGGGAAGAAGCTCCTGTTCAGTCTAGATGTTTTGCAGTGTAAGTTTTGACATTGCCTGCCTGAGGAAAGGTGGAAGTACATGCCATGGGTAAGATGAGTGGTATCGTTGATTATCTTCCTAGCCCTTCCCACACACCAAGTCTCGTGCAGATCATCCATTGATGGGTACTTGGAACCAATGACTTTTTCTACTGTCCTCACTACCCTCAGGAGAGCCTTGCAGTCAGATGCCTTGTAGTTACCATACCAAACTATGATGTTATTTGACAAGATGCTGTCGATGGTCCACCCGTAGAAGGCTTTGAGGATGGACTGAGACAGGTTTGCCTTCCTCAGTTTCCGTAGGAAATGTAGACGTTGTTCTGCCTTCTTCACTGGGTGGCTAATATGAGTTGACCAGGATAGGTCATCTGAGATGTGCACCCCCAAGAACTTGGTGTTTTCGACTCTTTCCACTGCCATCCCTTTAAGTTCCAGAGGTTGATGTATCGCCCGAGTCCTCCTGAAGTCCACTATTACTTCTTTGGTCTTGCTTACATTTAATGCCAAATTATTGCTGTTGCACCGACCTATTAGATGTTCCACTTCATCCCTGTAGGCTGTTTCCTCACCATTTCTGACAAGACCTACGACAGTAGTATCATCTGCAAACTTGATGACTTTGTTGGAATCATGGTGTGCCATGCAGATGTGCATCAAAAAGGTGAACCGTAGAGGACTCAGGATGCAGCCCTGAGCGACACCCTTGCTCAATGTAACACTGATTGAACTGTTATTTCCCACATGTACTTTTTGGGGTCTGCTGATGAGTCCAGTATCCAGTTACAAAGGGAGGTGTTGATGCCCATCTGGATCAGCTTCGATATCAGATTCTGGGGGATAACAGTGTCAAATGCGGAACTAAAATTGATGAACAGCATTCTGACATAGCAATTCTTGTTCTCTAGATGTGTCAAGGATTCATGAAGTGCTACAGCTATTGCATCAGCCATGCAGCGGTGAGATCTATGCACAAACTGTAATGTATTCAGTGTTGCAGGTAGGCTTGAAGATATATGGTTCTTGATCAAATGCTCAAAACACTTCATTACTGTAGATGTAAGAACAACTGGCTGGTAATCATTTCGGCTTGTTGGTTGGGAGTTTTGGGTTAAGGGAATGATTGTTGTATTTTTGAAGCAGCTAGGTACAATGGCTAGTTACAGGGATGTGTTCAATATATATGTTAGTACGGCAGAAATGTGGGTAGCACAGTCTCTTAGAACCCTTCCCATAATACTATTAGGACCAGCTGCTTTTCTTGGGTTTACTCATAGATAGGTACTATCAGCCCTAGGGCCTATACATGCCCAGCCAAAAAGGTACCCTAGCTTTTGCCACACAAGAAAATTATTTTCCTGTGCCCCTGTCGAGCACAGCCACAGAGGTGATTCCCCAGGGTCATGATCTTCAGAACATCAGATGTTCTTAGACATAGGATCTCCTCACCCTGTTCAACAGGGAGCTTATTTGGCACAGTGTTGTTGTTCATATCAAATCTGCTGAAGTAGGTGTCTAGTTTGTTCATAAATTCTGTGTTGTCATCACATGGGGAGGATGAAGGCCTGTAGTCAGTTATGGCTTGAATGCCTTGCAAGAGACATCTGGAGTACCTTTGATCAGAGAAGTGTCCCTGAATTTTACGTCTGTAGGTCCTCAGCTTCCTTTATACATCTACTTACATTTGCTCTGGGCTCTCTTAGGGCATCCTTGTCTTTTGATTTAAATGCAGCATTTCGTGCCTTTAGGAGCTCATATAATTCACTAGATAGCCAGTGTTTCTGATTAGCGTGCATGGCGACTGATACATTTTATGACCGTTACGTCATCAACACATTTTGAAATATAGGCCATTACAGATTCTGTATACTACTCCAGGTCAATATGGTGGTTCTTTATATAGCTGCCTCTCTAAACACTGACCAGTTCGTACATTTGACGCAGTCCTGTAGTGCCAAGACTGCTCCCTCAGGCCATATCCTTACTTGTTTGGTTGTAGGTTTGCCTCTTTTCAACAGTGGTGTGTATGCAGGAAGCAGCACGATGGCTAGATGGTCTGAGTTGCCCAGATGTGGATAAGGTAGTGCTTTGTAAGCCAGTTTTACATTTATGTACACCTTATCCAGAGTGTTCACCCCTCTTGTTGCAAAGTTTACATGTTGATGGTAATGGGGTAATAGGGACTACAAATCACCTGCAATTATATGGGCAAACTCAGGGTTTTTATTCTGGAGGTCATTTATTGACAGATACAGTGTGTTCAATGTCACACTGGTATTAGTACTAGGGGGATGTAAACAGCTGTTATGCTCACTCCATTGAATTCCCTAGGCAAATAGAAGGGTCTGCATTTTAGTGACATGAGCTCAATGATCTCTGAGCAGTGAGAGGCGATTATTTCACAGTCTGTACACCACTTGTTGTTCATATACACACACAAACACCCCTCCACGAGATTTGCCACAGAGAGATTGATTTATGTCAGCATGAAATAATGACATCCCCTTTACATATATTGTACTATTATTTAGACTGGAGTTCAGCCAAGTTTCAATGAACACAAGTAAACAACTATTTCTCACTTTAGATTGTGTGGAAAGATCCATCATTAAATAGTCCACCTTGTTCTCCAGTGAGTGCACATTTGCCGGCAGCATGGAAGGAAGTACAGGCCCGTGTGGATTTCTTTTCAGTCTGGCCTTAATTCCTGCTTTAGAGTCTCTCTTTCTTGATTTTTCACAACTTTTCCTTTTAATATGCTTCCCATGTCCGACTATCAATTGGTGAGACTGGTTTCTGCAGTTTTTACCATCTTCCAGTAAGATTTCAAGCTGCAGGAGTTCCTGGAGTGTGTCTGTGTTTACAGGCCTCTCTGCTAGCAGTTCATCCAGCATGCAGCACAGTGAGATATGAGATCGGATTTCCAGAAGATTCTCAGCATTGTAGTTAAACTATACGTGATATTTATCAGGACAAAACATACCCACAGCCAGTGCAAACGACAGAACTTCTCTTTTTTGCAAAATAAAAGCTTATTCTTGTAGCTGTGGTAGCACTGTCGCCTCACAGTTAGACGTTGCCCGTTCAATTCTCAGTTAGACCGACTTCTGTGTGGCGACATGCGTGAGTGGGTGTTCCTTCGTTGAAGGTTGTGCGTTAGGCCTGGCAAGCCAGTACGTAAAAATCTACTGCCAATCATTAGCGGACCTGAGTTCTGCTGTGGCAACCCCTAACCAGGAAAAGCTGAAAGACACAACAACAACTTGTAGCATTTGAGTTGCTTATGCTACTTCTTACAACATTTAAGCTTTTCAGCTACAAAATAACCGTTTCATGCAACTATTAAAAACAACTTGGGACATATTTTTTGTTATAAAATCTCAGGACATTTGCCATTTTCAGTTTTTTGTTTTTTTTTGCAGGACACAACTGCCCAAAAAGGGATGTCCCTCACAAAGATGGACAGGTGATAACCCTATACCATGATGGCCTGGCAGTTAGAAGATTTCCTAGCGAGTCAATGCCACTGTCATTGAAAATCAATTACTAAGCTATATTTTTATGAAAGAAAGCCTCTCATAACTTTGCTTAAACCTGGCAGTTAGTGACAGCTATACTATACAACTTTTATTCCTGTTAATAGCATTGGTGCTTATTTTCCGTTATTTTATACTATCATTTTTCTGTATTGTTTATTTTGTTTGTTTGATTAATGTAAACACTTTTAATGTGGCTGAATATGAAGTTAAACTTAAAGGTGCCTACATTTATCATCCTCCACTTTCAATTTTTAAGGCCCACAGTAGGGAAAGGGATCTTTATACCCACGACTGAATATGCTCTCTCCATTCTCTCTGTGCTTCTATTTTCCAATATTGTAAGGCTACAGACATTATTGACAAGAGTACACAGTTGAATTTAAACAACGTCAGAAACTTTATTAAATGTCTGTAGTCCATTCTACTGTCCACCAACCACAAGCATTACTGTCCCAACACAATGAGCACAACACTTTTTGCACTTCGGTTTTACAAACATATACTTTAATCTACAAACTGTTAAACATACAATAGCTCAAGTAGTGAGTTTTCCTTTGACCCCTGTCCAACCCCATAATTTTCTCTGTCACCTCCTTTAAGCTTTCTAATGATTGCAAACAATTTCCACTATGAGGCCAAAAATATAGAACACTTTTTCTCACATTGAATGCTCATGACCACCCTTTTCCTCTTTCAACACTGACTTAAAGACTCACTTAAGAAACACCGGTTAATGTAAATTGTAAAAGATTTTGAGATAGCATCTAATTGCTAATAGTTACACACAACTTCTAGCTGCCGTTTGTTTACATTTATTCATATTTTACGCTTTTGTTTCTACTAATTAATTTTTAGATATACTTACTCAGATTCTGATTTTGCTATTTATAATCTATTGTGTTTCACATGTTTTGCACCCTCAGGACATAACTGACAAGGTCCTTTTAGTGTCACCTCACTTACCAGTTGCCAAATGATTAAGTAAAATAAATAAAAATAATTTAACCTCCCAGAAGATGTAGCTGGCTCAATAAACAAAGACTTCCTCCAGGTTCCAAACATAATACACACTTCCTTAAAAAAATATAGCATTGCTGCCTGAGTGTAGTATTCTCCATCTATGCACAACTATATTAGAAATAATGAAGTATTATTTACAGTTTTTGCTGCATATTTCTTTAACTGCACTCTGTATTTCCCTGAAGTAAATTATTTCACATGACCTGAATGACCCTCAGGATGTCTAAGCAGCCTTAGTTAGGCTTGCCCTTAGCACCACGGTAGAGTAGCAGTATGCCAGCGTACCAAGAAGGATTTGCAAATGGCACATTTCATGGCAAACAATTTAAGATGAATATTCTAAACTTTTAAAATGAAACAGTCTTAAACCAAAAAAAAAAAAAAGAAAAACAGCACCTTTAAATATTTAAATCTCATAATATATAAACATTTGTTACCAGTGGTCAGTGTTGCTGCGTCACTCTCTTTGTTGGAGTGGTCTCCACATAGTCTATATGTTCTTCCATGGTTTAAGTGGGTTTTCTAAGCATTGCTGGTTTCCATCTACAACACAAAGAGCTATGGAGAAGTTAACCTGCAATACTGAGAGATGCAGTAGTTTTGTTTGTGTGCAAGTGTATGTGTGCCTCTGTGAGCATTTATGTTTTTTGTGTGTGTATGCATGCTGTGATGGACTGGCATCCAATCCAGGAGTGGTTTCTGCCTTACACTCACTGCTTTGAGGAATAATTTACTGTGTTCCACTGTGAAGACAAAAGTGAGTACAGACAATGAGTGAATAAGTTAATGCAGGCATTAAGACATGAAAGGTTATAGGCTGCTATATGGCAGCCAGAAGTCTAACTACATTATAAAGCATGATATTAAAGGATTAGGTACTACAGTACCTAGCATTAGTTGTGAATTACAATGAGAGCAGTTCATGCAGCTGCCCACAGCCCATGGGTCCAGGTGGCCCATGGCCAGCCACCCAATATATTGCCCATTTATGGAAAAATATTATTTTTTAGAAGGTATTTCAAAGTTCCTGGTGCTGCTACAATGGTTGACACACTAGACCGTGGCAACAAAGACAAACTATGACCATTGGTAACTGACATCATGTCATACTTATCAGGAGACTCTAACAATGCTGCTTTATCATGGGCATATCAGTTGGAGAATAACAAGCAGCATCAGGGCCAGATATTGGCGTGTTACTAAATCCCCCATTGTCAGATGACAAGGAAGGAGCTAAGGAATTTATGTCTGTGCCACAGTAGAGAAGAAGAGCCACAACACCTGTTGCTACACTGACTCTAATCTTCATTTTACAGTGGCTAGGATGGTGAAGTATATTAATGTATGGCTGGCACAGGTGATGGAAACAATGCAGGCAGGAGAATGGCTTCTATGGCAATAGTGGTGGTTGGGTGTACTGGCAGTGGCTACAGTGAAATGTATTAGAATCTGGCTGGCACAGAGATAACTGTACCTGAAGGAGAGGCAGGAGCTATTATGACATATGCAGGACAATTGTATCTGGCATACAGGTGAAGAGGAAGAAGAAGGGTCTCAGTGGCAACCATGAAGCACACTGGAACTTGTCTGGCATAGAAACAATGGTGGCTGAGGTGGGTGGCAGACGGGCAGTGGCTATATTAAAGTACTCAAATAAACTGTATGATATAGAGGAGGAGGTTGGCAGAGTCTATTTTGTAAAGAATTGGAAAAGACTGGCTGGCAGGGAGATTACAGTTGGGCTTACAGTGGCTATCATGAAATGTGCTGAAGACAGACTTCTGGCTGGCTCGGAGATAAGGGGTTTGGCAGTGGCCATCAATAAATGTGTTTAGTAAATCTGAATGTCAAGTGCATAATGTAAATGGAAGGGGGTTATGAACAGCTATCATGAAATGTGCATGGTAAATGTGTCTGGCATGAGCAAAGTGTAAATAGGATGGGATATTAGCAGTGGATACAATGAAATGTACAGGGGAACTGGCTGCCTATCATAAAACATACTGGGAACACAGATTTTGTCATGGAAACATCACTATTTTTAACAGACCACCTAAACAGTAGCACTTGTCTGTGTACCAACCATTAATATTCTCTGGGCTTTTGAGTAAAAAGTTATTAAGGAACAGTATCTAAATACAAAAATGCATTTATAATCTTATTCAGTAAAGATACATTGATGCAGAATGCAATGATCTATTGTCCTTCAAGAAACAAATTGTGTTATAGGCTTCTGTACTACTGCAGGGCAGCAACAAGTCCTTGAAATGTATTTTAAAATGTTGACAACTATCTTACTGAAGTAGAAATTTGACTGTTATTGAGATAATTGGAGCAGGTATTTGGTAGCCATGGAGAAAAGTGGATAGGAGTGGCTGGTCTTTATGTCATAGTAATTAGGTGTCAATTTTTATTTACTGGATTTGACCACAATGCAAAAATGCATCGGTAGAAATTGACTTGCATAGGCAGAGGCCCCATTACATTTTTAAAATATGTGTATTAGTTCCCCAACATCTCATTTTGCTACAGAATAAAGGAAACTGTTGCTTAGTTAACCAGGCACTCTTCAGCTGTTATGGAACAGTTAAGTCTTAACATTATTTTAGAAATAAACTACAAAGGTGAACTAAATGAAATGGCATTGGTATTGCTTCTACCATGCATATGCTTGTGAACACTCAAACCCACTAAAGTAGGCAGAGCTTACTCTTATGGTAGAACCTGCTAAATAAAATAAAAGGAATGGTATATGGACTGAATTAGTGACATAAAAGAAGGAAATGGAAGAATCATAAAACAGTTATTTTAATTTTCCTCAATTTTCCATAGGTTATTGACCATATACTTAAAGGATGTGATGCGCACAAAACTATGACAAAAGAACCTCCTGCACGGTGGCAACTGCACGGCTCAGAAAACTGGCTGTCAGGAACAAAAAATGCAGAGCCAGCAGATACAGTGACAGAAATTTTATAAGAAATCAAAAATCACAGCATATAGTATTTACTACAAACCGGTTTCGGCTGGCATAGCACAGCCTTCCTCAGTGTACAAAAAGTAAATACAGAGAACAATGGCTGAATATATAATGATAGCAACAATCCCATTGGTTACTATTCACAAATGTTCATTGAGTCCTGGTGGGAACAATGCACCTAATCTGATTATCCATTTCCTTTCTTTTGCATTAAGAATAGAGTGCCACTGGGATTTGTTGGCCCTATTGCCAAAAATCATGTCAATAATAATGAAATTAAACTTACTGGTTGGGTGCACCATGGTATGTTTGTACAAGGCATTATATATCTTTTTGTTTGATATTGCTTTGATGTTCAGAAATTCTAATTCTCAGGGTCGGGATGTTTGTCCAACATAAAAGCACCGCAACTGCATGAAGCTAAATAAATTATCCAATCGCTAGAGCAGTTGGAAAAAAATTTTAAATCAAAAACCATGGAACAGTTACGTGTAGAAAATTGTTTGGACTTATGTATGTATTTGCAATTATTGCAATGTCCACAAGGAACACAACCCAGTAAGGGCTCCCCTGTCAATGTTGTTTGTATCAATTCTGATGATAAGTTGTCTTTGTGTTTGTAATGATTGAAAAAGGCATTTAAATTCTTCCCTTTTCTGTAAGAAAAGAGACAACTTTCTGGAATAATGGTATTTAACTCCATGTCACATTGTAAAATGTTCCAATGTCGCCTTACACTATGAATAAGACGATTGGAGTTCCGTGCAAATGTAGTGGTAAATCTGATGGGTTGGCCAGTAGAATTGGGACGTGTCTTATATGTTAACAGATCATTTCTGTCCAAACTGCTGACCTTATTGCTAGCCATAGCAATATTACCACTTGTGTACCCACGTGATCTAAATCTATTGGTAATGTCTGCTTTGTGTTTCAGGTAGATATTATCCTCAGAACAGATACGTTTCGCACGTATGAATTGTGACTTAGGTATATTCCGTGCAATGTGGGGTGGGTGGTAACTCGAAGCATGTAAGATTGTATTGTATTCTGGAAACTTTCTATGTATCTCAGTGGATAATGTATGATCAGATGTCCTATGTATGAGGACGTCCAGAAATGTGATGGTTTCTTTATCATAATTAATGGTGAAATGCAGACCCCATTCATTATTGTTAAGATATGTCACAAAGTCTAATAATGAGCCTTCATCACCTCTCCACACCAACCACACATCATCAAGATACCTTCTCCATATATCAATTCCTTCCAGAAATATGTTCCTCTTATCATCATAAATTAGATGTTTCTCCACAAATGCCATGAAGAGATCAGCATATATGGGGGCAAAGGATGCCCCCATCGCTGTCCCTTTAGTTTGCCAAAAGCATTGTTCTTTATAATAAAAGACATTGCTTGTAAGGACATAACGTGCCAAATCCACCAAAAATGTATTGAAGTCAGAACCGTATAAGTTTGAGACTTCTAGCCAATAGGCCAAGGCAAACAGCCCATCCTTATGTGAAATGTTGGTATACAAGGCACTTACGTCTAGGGAACATAGAAACCAATCTGGATCAAGTTGTGTGTTAGAAATGATCTGCAAAAAATTCGTTGTATCTTGTAGCCGTGATCGGATGTTGGTAAGCAAAGGCTTTAAGTATTTAGTCAAGAATAAGGAGAGGGGTTCCGTAATATAACCCTTACCCGATACAATAGGTCTGCCAGGTGGATGTAAAAGATCCTTATGAACTTTAGGCAGAAAATATATGTATTGGTTGATGGGATCATGAACCATGAGTTGATTCATGATATCATCTGAAATAATGGCCTCATCCTTAGCCTTCCTAAGAAATGTCTCAATTTGTTTTTTAAACATCTGAGTGGGGTCAATCACCATGTGTGAGTAATATCTAACATCATTAAGTTGTCTTAATGCTTCCTTATCATAGTCAGACCAGTTTAGTACCACCACCGCCCCACCTTTGTCAGCTGAAATTATCACAATTTCTCTGTTATTTTGAAGTTCAAAGATGGCTTGTCTTTCATCCAATGAAAGATTATTATGTTGTAGTGAAATATCTGAACTCAAAAAGTGCAAATCCTTAAGTACACTGTTCTGAAATTGTAACACCATCGGATGCATAGGTGGACAAAAATTCGATCTATAGTATGTAAACCTGTCATGATCATAATCCACATTACTATCACCAAAAAATAACTTCAAATTTAACAAACGACAAAAATTCACTACATCCAATGCAAAAGATTCCTCTGACAAAGTGAAACCTGGGATGAAAGAAAGACCTTTATTGAGTATGCTTAGTTGGATAGCAGATAATTCAAAAGATGATAAGTTAAGAACATTGTCACATGGATTGGTTATTTCGCCAGTGCAAAGTTCAGAAGACCCTGAATGTTTTCTATTTCTACGGTGTTTCCGTTCTCCCCGCCTAGTTTTGGGCCTAAAGGGGCAGACCTAAGAATCCTTTTTGGGGTCGGTGACTCTGAGACTGATGTAGCTTCATTTTCTGTGCCAGATGAGGTATCTTCACAAGAGGATATAGTCTCACTCTCGTGCCTTTTTAATATAGATTTTGGTCATTTCCTTTTGTTGCTAGTTTTAAAAGGAATGGGTGAAAACCTAACATGTTTAGTATTAGAAAGAAAAGGATTACCCCTCCTATAATCTTCCTGGTCCCTAGAAAATTTCTTAGTCTTTCTGGATTTAAGTTCCGTGTCAAACTTCCGTAAATCGGAAGCCACTTTATTAAGTGAACCCTTAAAGAAAGGTTCTTTCTCATAAGTTACCAGTTTGCTGACTAGGATATTGATGTCTTCTAATTCCTTATCAATGGCCCTGTTGTGGAACTTGAGTAGTTCCACAACAAAGGCCATTGTAGCTTCCTGCTGTATTTTGTTCCAACTGGAGTTAAGTTCCTCATCTGCATTATTAACATGGGGAACAGTACGAACACGTAAACCCCTTGGGGTGATGCCAGCAGTTTCATAAGCTTTGAATAATTTGCTGTGCCAAATATTAGATCTTAAAGATCTAAGATGTTTATTCAAATTACTAAAAAGTGATTCACAGTTGGATACAGGATCAACCAAATCAGATCCCCTGGTGTTCCCAGTGGATACCCCAAGTCCAAAGACCTCAAGGTCTTCTCTATCAGAGACCAACCCACGTATAAAACTAGAGAAATCCATTCCACCAACAATAATGGCTTACTAACAACCACGTTGATGAATGTAATAATATAAATGGACAATAACAGGAAAAAATATACTAAGAACCACCTGCTTCCAATATATTCAAAGGCAGAACACTAAGAGGAATCCTGGTTGGATAAAAAATATGTCCAAATGTATAGGCACCAATCATAAACTAGTCAGCAAACCAAGAGCAAAAGAGCTCAATATTAAGTGGCACTGAACTAATCCAAAATAGTGACCAAATTGTAAATTGTAAAAGTTATAAAAAACTCATACAAGGGATAGGGACCCATGATAAAGTATGGGGTGAGAGATGTAAATAAATATCTGTAGCCAGAAAAAAGAAATCAAGAGTATCACATAAATCAAATATTATGTTAAATTGCGATACAATTATAGAGTTTTAGGAATAATAACTCAATGTATCAGGTCCAAAAGACAATGCCCTTGCATTAAATGCCTACTGCGATAGTCTCAATAAAGTAACAGTATAGTATACATACAAAAATTGTAATACACCAAGTAACATACATAACCCTGAACTTAAGTGAGCATGCAGCCAATACTGCCTGAATCAAAAGATGACAACTTTAACTGCAATAGCCAAAATTGTTGGTGTATGTTCCATAACAAAATGTGAATGTCAAAGACCACCTACATAAGGTCTCCATGTACTGTCCCTAGTCCAAAAAGAAAATAAGCCCCTCATAACAAATGAAGAGTTGCATTTATACAATCACTGATACCTAATATTAATGTTTATAGAGAACACACATGCATAACATCTATTCCCTATACTAATTAAGTAGTAAAATTGTTCTAATATAATTGAAAACATATAAGTATAAGAAATGTGTTAACCAGAATATAAGTGACCATACATGTAGATGGCACTTGAACACATTTAAGATGTTCAAACAGTATGTCGACTTAGTGACAGACTAGTGAAAACAATCATGACTAACAAATTTGTTAAAGAAGTCATAATCATGACAATATTATACATGACCCTTTTAACAATATGATATATATGTGCTACAACCACCAATAGATCAACCAAGATGTATAGATCAAATTTGGAAAGTGAGCACACATATAAAAAATCAAAGACCATAATATACAAACTAAACTTGATGTACAAAACAATATGCACAATACATTAGAATACACCTGATGTAAAAAAGAATAGTTAAAGTCCTTCTAAATTGTCCAATAATTATTCCAAACGGAACTGTTCCATTCCCAAAAGCGATGCCATGAACAATTCGCACCATACGCTGTCGAGATTTGCAAATGAAATGCAATAGTGTGGTGCATTATCCGAGTACCCAATATGTTGTAACACCAGGGAAAATTGGTTTCAGTTTGTCCCGCAGCTTCAAAAAACAATATGAAACACTCCTAACCAAGCGATAATGAAGATGTCAAAAGTAATGTTCCAACAAACACGCCGTCGGACTTAGCCCAACAAACAATAATCGGGTTATCCCTGCCACATAGTAAAAAACATAAGGTGTAAAAAACCTATTGTTGTGCCAAAAAGCACTGTCCAATATGTTCCATGTAGCAGGAAAATAAATAGCCTTGCAAGCAATAGGGCCCGCAATACCCGTAATGTGCTATCAAACTGAACCTAAATAGCGTTCGAGTTTCCAAACAGCAATTTAGTAATAATTTTGGAACAAATGTCCTTAAACAAAAAGTTTGATAGTTCTTGCCCCAAACGAAAGGAAATGAGCAGTCAAACCTGTTGAAATACAGACGACAATGTCCCGGAACACTAGACGTGAAAAAAGCAAATTTCTTGTGAAGCAGTGAGGCCCGTAATACGCCAACCGACCAAACTTATCATCAGAATTGATACAAACAACATTGACAGGGGAGCCCTTACTGGGTTGTGTTCCTTGTGGACATTGCAATAATTGCAAATACATACATAAGTCCAAACAATTTTCTACACGTAACTGTTCCATGGTTTTTGATTTAAAATTTTTTTCCAACTGCTCTAGCGATTGGATAATTTATTTAGCTTCATGCAGTTGCGGTGCTTTTTATGTTGGACAAACATCCCGACCCCTGAGAATTAGAATTTCTGAACATCAAAGCAATATCAAACAAAAAAAGATATATAATGCCTTGTACAAACATACCATGGTGCACCCAACCAGTAAGTTTAATTTCATTATTATTGACATGATTTTTGGCAATAGGGCCAACAAATCCCAGTGGCACTCTATTCTTAATGCAAAAGAAAGGAAATGGATAATCAGATTAGGTGCATTGTTCCCACCAGGACTCAATGAACATTTGTGAATAGTAACCAATGGGATTGTTGCTATCATTATATATTCAGCCATTGTTCTCTGTATTTACTTTTTGTACACTGAGGAAGGCTGTGCTATGCCAGCCGAAACCGGTTTGTAGTAAATACTATATGCTGTGATTTTTGATTTCTTATAAAATTTCTGTCACTGTATCTGCTGGCTCTGCATTTTTTGTTCCTGCGCACAAAACTATGACATCAAAGTCTGAGCTGTCCCAGAAATAGAAAACATATAAATATCGGTTTTGTAGAACAAAAACTAAAAAAATAAAAAAATAAATAAATAAAAAAAAAAAAATAATAAAAAACATATAGTAGACAAACTAGTGTGTGCTGAAAATAGAAAAATCATTGCTGCAGCTGAGATACACATTTTGCATAGACTTTTGGCAGCAAAATAGTTAAACAGGACGTACAGAACTGTACTGCTTTTTTTTTATTTCAAACACCATAATTAAAGAACAAAGTAATTAACTCCAATAATCAGAATATAATGGCCAATTTTATAAACTTGCATTAATGCATACATATATTAGCACACACTGTAATACCATAGTGAAGAAGACATACTGGCACACTTCTCACCATGCCATCATCAAATGTGCATTCAATTCACAAATCAGGTTGTAAGAAAAGAAAGAGAACAGTAAAAAAAAAAAAGAGACAAAATTCTTTTATCAAACTAATTTAAAAAAAAAAAAAAAAGAGAGACAAAATTCTTTTATCAAACTAATTTAAAAAAAAAAAAAAAGAGAGACAAAATTCTTTTATCAAACTATTTAAAAAAAAAAAAAAAAAAAAAAAGAAGAAAACTGAACATGCTGCAGATAGTATGAAATCAGCTTCAGCATCTGAACCAATAGATATTATGGAGTCAGAGCTGTCTGATGTTTAGTCAGAATTCCAGGTAATGTTGAAAGTGCTGAAGAAGCATAAAAGTTGTCATTTCCATGCAGTACTGGGCTTTGGGTCAAAGTGACTCCAGGGAAATGTACTACGGGATTTCAATGGGAAAGGACGTTTGCCAAAGTTGTGATGCAGACTTTATGACCTCTGCTGTGTTTACAAACTTAGAATACTTCTGTTATTGCAATAAGCCCTACTTCAGATATGTGAACCCCAAAAGCAGGAGAAAGTGCCAGATGGAAACGGCTATGCTAGTCATTAAATTATACTGACGCACTTGTATTTAGACAATGCTTGGAAACATGAAGACCATATTTTTACTCTTGAAAGCAGGGATACCTGCAAACAAGCCATATCAGCAAAAGTGGCAAGACAGCAAAGCTCTGTTTGGGTAATTTGTCAAACTGTCTCTCAGACAGAAGATGAAAGATGGTACAGGGTACTAAAAAGATCTTGCATTGTTCCTGAGTGGGGTCTTTCACAGAGTGGCATGGATGAGATTATTAGCACTTAGCTTAAGGTTAATTCATATAACTTAAAACTACTGGCAAAGATGAGTACTTGAACAGACATTATCAGAAATCTGCCAATAAAGACAAAGGCCACACTGTATATCTCTCTTCCCTTGTCTGGGAAGACCTCATGAGCATTTTGGGTACAAAGGTCCTACACAGAAATGGGATGGAATGAAAAAGCCAAAAGATATTCCATATATGTACACTCTATATTGGACATCATACCGTCCAATTAGCTGACATTCATTGGGTTTTAAATTTTTCAAACTGGTCCCATGGAAATGATTTTAAATTTTCTACAACCTATTGGTCATACTAGTAAAGCCACTGCATAATTATTTCTGGACTTTTTTTTTTTTTTTTTTTTGTTAAGAAAGTATTATTAACAATAAAATTTGTCATGGCCAGACTTTTAATAACACTACAAGCATGAGAGACAAAAACACTGATTTCCTGGCGTACTTAAGAGATCAGTGCCGCTTTGCTATATTCACAGCCTGGACAGCACACCCTTTCTTTCTTGACTTATTTAATTAACAACATGGCAAACCTGTTACACACGTGCATGTTTTCAGGATGACCAAGGATTACTGTCTGGTTACACAAGGGGTTCAGAGTCACATAGCAGGCAAGTGGAAACTGTAATAGTGGTTTGGAAAAACAGGGTAGAATAATGTCCAGTAGATTATAGGTCTCTTGAAAGTATGGAATAATTTATATTTTTTATCATCGACTACTAAGTGGGAGACTTATTTGAAATAAAATGAAACCATTAGGTGTATCATTTGTGAAACTGCTATGTGGCCAACCATTAATAAAATGTTCATAAAATGATGTTCCGATAGAAAAACATCAGTCAAAACATGCATCAACGACAAAAATGAAAAAAAAAAGTTTTTTCGTGTGTGTGTGTGTGTGTGGGGGGGGCTGCATCTAAAATATGTTAACTCTGAAATTACACAACATTAGGGATACAGACAAATTTCCTTAGCCCCACTGTTCCATGATCTCACTTGTTTTAAATGCATAGGATTCAATGAAATAGGAGATCAGTGAAACATAAAAAAACAGACTCTCATGTTGGCAAAACCTAAACAGCACATCTCTCGTTAAGCATCTTTTATTTTCATATTGTGTAACAGGTTATTAAGCTGTGTCCGCATTATTCAAAGGTTATAAGCCTATATGTGGTTATTTATGCTGCAGAGTTGATCACTATTCTACACTTATAAACCATAAAGATGAAGTTTTGCTTAATATAGTAAGTGAGCTGGACTTCAGTTTTTCTTATTGTTGTGGAACATTATCCCTGGAAAGGTTTTACAGTATAAAGCTATCCTTGTCAGACATCAGCCTGAATTTGAACATTGCTGTGGTTTTACTGCAGTCTCTTCTGAATGTTATCCAGACTCAAGAGAGAAAAGTACAGAAGTCATACTATCAACCGATATGGTCATAATGTATATAATTCATCACAAAGGCATATTTGACCATATAATCATTGTCACGGCAATGGAGAGGGGAAGATATCATACTAACAAGGGAAAATTTTAAATCTGGCATCTAACAAGCAGTGATAGATCAACTAATCCATGGATTAAAACGATGACTGTAATATTAAAATGATCATGTGTTCTAAGCTTGGATTTCTAGCTAATCTTGCAACATTCTCTTCCTTAGATATAAAAATCTTTTAACACTGAGGTACTTATAAAAATGTATTGATGTACAAGGGTTTCAAATTGCACAGGCAAGAGTTTTTTTCCAGTCTAAAGTGAATCAAACAGGAACTTAAGTACAAAATGAGACAGGAGAAACTAAATCACTTCTCTTTTAAAAGCACTAAGCATAAAGTTTTGAGAAATTTGGATCTTTAAAAAATTATTGATGACAGCATTGTGACCTAAGTAAAAGCATTTGGTTTACATTAAAGGTATGTGCTCATGCTAACAGTACAGCTGTGTTTTGGTTAACACAATATGTCTTGTTATATCACATTCATTATTAATGTGGTAATGCATTCTGGTATATTTGTATTTTTCATCGTTTTAAGAACTTACAAACTTGTAATGCCTGCTACCGTATATAGCAAAAATAGTAATAATGTTCAAAAATGTGTATAAAAGCTCCTATATATGTAGAGAACCTGAGCTTTGCATTTGCTATTCAGTTAAGTATACAATACTGTTTTCTTTCTGCCATTTTAATCTAATGGATACTAGGAAAGACTACCTGCAATGTTCTTCAATGGCGATACTAATAGAAAATATAATGTGGGCAGAAATATATCTCCCTTTTATGATCTGAATGCTATGTCAAATATATTTGGTTTTGATAAACTCTTAGAAGGTGTTTTGCATATATACCAGTGAATGTTATGAAAGGTCCAGTAAACATCATGACTTGTTTTATATAAAAAAGCTATTAATAACATCCAAAAACATATATTCCAAAGATCCAGATGCTTTTCAGAATTGAATATATTTTTGAGATAAACAACTTGTATTGTGGTTGACATTTTTCTACAAAAAGCAGAGATCCAGTCATGAATCCCATTTAATAGTACCCAGCTTCTTTTAGCCTCCTTTTGAGACAATGGCCAACTGCAGTGAACAACAGAGGTAACTCAGCTGCATAGAAAATGGAAAGAATGTCTGTGGTTCAAAGTCAAGTTACATATTACACAGTGGTAGCTGGTCAGGAAATGGCCATGTGCAGTCTTAGTAAATCATTCGCTGTCCGATGTTGCCCTGTGGTGCTCCATGCAAAAAATGCACTGTATAGAATGCTTCCAAATGGCAGCATAATGACGTACACATAATGGCAGGTAGGGAAATGAGGCTATAGTGGCATTCAAATGTATGCAAGGTGTTCATATCTGTGATTCATAGTAAACGAAGAAAACTATGCTAGACTATAGAAGAGCAAAGCACATAAAAAAATCAAGCAATCAATCAATAAAAAAAAAAAAGTGAACAAAACTGCTCAGGATCACAGCAGCAGCATTCAACTCGAGGTATCAAGTATCTGTTAGTGTTACCACTTCTCTCCCACATGCACGATAAGGTATCATGCAATTAAAATGGTACTGGCAGTGGGCAGTATTACACGTCTAAGTCCATGAGATTACTGGTCAATTAAAGTTTACTAGGATATGGTACGGAGGTTGGCTGACATGTATTACTCACATGCAGTATCTCCAAGAAAGCATGGCCTCCCTGTCTCTGTAGAGATGATGCCATGTGTGTGTGCCATTAACTATCCTAGATATAATGATCTTTTAGAGACAAGTAAGGTTCAACTTAGGCAATTCACATTTCCCTGCCACCAGAATATGTAATGAGTTGCTTGAAGTCATTCTCTAGCACATCTTAGAAAATATCCACTATTATGCATAGCTTCTTTGACATCATTTACGTTCCTCCTTGAGGTACTGAGTGCTACACATGACCCTCATGAAGCAATATAGGCCTCACTTGTTGCACAGTAACTGAGGTATGTGAACAGGAAAGGCTACCATTCTGTGAACTTACAAGTAGTACGCGATACACTTGAAATTATAACTAAACAGTCTACACAGCACACAGGCAGTTCCCAGGATTGACACATATGGCACATATCTCACCTATATCACTGCTTCTTGCAAGTTAGCGTTCCAAATGGCCATTTAGTAGGCAAGTGCACTGTAGTTAAAAGCATACAGTTATAAGTACAGTCTATGTACTAAATCCTCCATATATGGTTATAGTGTTACTGTGTTGTAGGTAACGCCAGATATTTGCTTGAGTCTTGGCTAATCATGCCTCCATGTATTAAACAGAGCACTGCTAAACTGTAATACAACAAAACATGCATAAACATGCAAAAGCATCAAGATTGTGCTCAGCCAACTCAAACCCTGCCTTCATTGTCTCAGCACATCTGGGTGGGGACTACAGTATGTCCCTGCTACAACCTGCAGATGTTTATAGCATGTGCCATGCTATATAAAATCATCCCGAGGAAACATGTAAGTCGGCCACATGGTACAAATACAGTAGGACCACATATACTTGACTGCGAGGCAGAAAAAGAGGCAGCAGTAAACACAAAACACCTTTCGAAACAGTGAAGGGTACAATACATAGCAGTGCAAGTAAAGTGGCCATATCTATTCAGAGAAGTACGGGTGCTGATGAATACATTGACAGCAAAATGTCACACAGAAAAAAAAAATTATACATATAGTGTTACTACTGGGCTATGCTAATCAGAGCATGGTCAAGTGATACTGTACCTCCGGCATCTTCATACATACCTTGCAGGAAGGAAAGTTTAGTGGGCTAGAGTTGTCATTTTATGCAAAGGTGCCAAGGGACACAATGACACACAGCTGTCAACACATTCTAGGTACGGTGAACAGGACATAGGAGAAGGAGATATGGGTCTACAGGTGATGGGTACTTTGTGTGAGGGATAACTTTCTCCTGCTTTGGATGACTGTTGTGTGAAATTAAACGTATTTATTTATACTTTGTTGTTATGAAACAACCCTTGGTAGTTGACTTATCTTATGAAAATAAAAACAAAGGATATCATGGCAAAGTACATGCTCTTTAAACATAACTAATGCTTTCATAAATAACTGGTAAGTGAGATTACATGTTTAAAACCCATTCCACATGTTCAAGAATGTTATGTGACGTGCTGATATAAAGTAACTACATGTCAAAGGTAACTCAAATATCATTTGGGTCCTGCATAACCACAAACATGGATTCATAAATGTGACTAGTGCCATGAAGATCAGTAAAATTAATAGGAATTGTAAATTTAAAATACAATACAAGAAGAGAAATAAAAGCAGCATCAGTAAGATAACCATTTCTAGTGAGAATGAGTCTCACTGGTAAAAATCTTAATCCCAAAAAATATATGACATGTACTGTAAGATTCTCAAAAAAAAAATCAAGTGAGATAGCGGAGTGTAAATGAATACAACTAGATCCTGAACTGGTTTTAGACACAGAAAAAAACATGTTGGCATAATATTACTTGTAGAAAAAAAAGACCTTTGTAAATAGCTATCTACATTTTAAAAGTCATCTTCCTGACTCGGGGTAAAGCCCTATTCTCAAATCAAATAGCCAAATTACTGGAACTCTTTACCCCCACACCCCCCAAAACACACCTGAATCTACCAATTTCAAACTACTATATGAACATCTATCCAAGAACTATCATTGCTCCTGTGCCAAACCTGCCTGACAAGATACCTAAACTCTCTCAATACTGTCCACTCCTTACATTATTTTCTCCCTCTCCTCAGTGTTTATTACTCAAAAAAAAAAAAAAAAAAAAACACACACACACATATATATATATATATATATATATATATATATATATATATATACACATATATATAGATCTATTTCACAATGCTGAAATTTCAGAATGCCGATAACCATATGACAAACATCTGAAATCTCGACACTGTAAGTAGACCATGTAAAAGGAAAATAAAATTTTCTTTCAACTGCTAGCAGGGGGGCTATGCCACCCTGCACCTCCTGTAACTTTAATATACCAACTTCAAGACTGTACTACAGTGCAGGAATGGAAATCTTTCCATTCCGCACTATAGTGAGATGCTGGTTCTGCATTGTAGGCATTCCGAATTTCGATCATATGGTGTCGGCCATATGGTTGTCGGCATTCTGGAGTATCGGCAATGTCAGGTAGACCCATATATATAAAGGAAATCTCATTTGCTCATAACTATTATTTAATTTGTACACAGTACTAATTTTATTTTTCTGACAGTGATCTTCACTGAAATGCTTGTGTGTTTTTTTTGAACCTGTATCTACTAGAAAGCTGTACTGAATACTACTTTGTATAGACTAACTAGAGTGTGCATTCTCCATCTTACTGTATGTATACTTTTGTACTACCTAATTATTGTATTTTATATTTATTTCTGTGGAGCTTTTATCCCCGGGCCTCCGCTGAAAATGGGCTTCTGGCCCAGTCGGACTGTCCTGGTAAACAAATGTAAATAAATAGTTTCATGAAATTAATTGATACAAGAGACCAGTTCATCAGGCTAAGTAGAATAAGAACTGATGACACCGTTTTTTTATTGTGAAGTACAATTTTTAAAAGATGTATTAATTGATAGAGGGTATCCCAGTGTCAATATCAAGTTGGATGAAAATATTTCAGAAATGACAGGATAAAGGGGTTGCTAAGTTTTCTCTCATTTTATTAACTGGCTTTTTTTCCCAAGATTGTTCATTTTAGAAGGTATGTGCAGTACAGCATTTCCTAGCCCTATATGTTGTGATGGCAATGATATTAAATACATTGTCTCTATAAATTGGAAACATCATTAAAGTTTTAGGATCATCACCAAAGTTTACTTATAAAAAATCATAAATTTGAAAAGTATATTTGAGAAGTTAAATGGTGGTTTTAAATACAAGAGTAAAAGTCCCTTTAGTATCTATCTTTAGAATGTGTAGATATCAGTAGCAGTCATCGTGTTGTGTTAAAAATTTCTCGACCTGTCTGTTTTATCAGAAAGTATACATGTAAGTCTGGTTGTGTTGTCTATTTAGCTACCTGTTGTTCATGTGATGGCTTCTGTGTGAGTAAAACCACTAGAGTGCTCTCACAAAGAATCAACAAACACAGGTTAGCTATTACTATTGGTACTAATAATGATTGTTTGAATGTTTGGCTAAGCATAAGAAACAGTGTATTGACTTCAGAAAGTTTACACTTTTTGTATTGGACAATGTAGTTACAGATTTTAATTTGGGTAACATTAATAATATGTTAGAAGTCTGAGAAGTTAAATGGCAACTTTCGCTTGCAGCAGATAAAAGTCTCAGTTTAAACGAGTCAATTAATATTAAATGTCTTTTAATAATCACAAAATGCTTAATATATTTTAACATTTTTAATACACTTTTAGATAATTGCCCATTTTGTATTTGATTTAATATGGCAATGATTTTCTGAGATGGTTTTTGAGTGGTTCAGTTAATGGTTTGTCATGTGACTGAAGATCATACCACAGATTATATATGCCATCTTGACTGAAGGTTAATTGTTCTGATGATGTTCTAATGCTAAATAAAGTACACTTTTGTAAGTAAACTTACTATAAAAGTAGATACAATACTTGAATGATCATTGCCAAGGATATAGCAGCCAGCCAGCTTCCAAAGCTTTAGGGCACTTTCCACAAATTAAAACGGTCAGCAGCTGGACCTGAGCTAACTAGAAGACAAAGTTTGGGTACCAAGCCCTTCAGAGCTTTCTTGCCAGTAGAGAGAGGGAGGCTGAGCCCTGAAAGGACAATGTTAGAAAGTACAAAAAATAAACAACCACGCCCTGGCATAAACATGACAAAAAAATAAGGGGGGGAGGCGGCTACTGCAGCAGTAATCATTCGAACATCTATTGTTATATGTTAAATTTACTTACACAACTGTACTATTTCCATCATATTGATCACTGATGCAGTAGAGTACCTTAGCTAGCTCTATTTGGGAAGTGGAAGGAGAAGTTCTTAGTCCAGGTGCCACTGGAGAATGGTCCTAGCAAAGCCTGAGCTAGACCTAGAGAAGGAATCAAGCTTATAATGCTTTGTGAAAATATACAGAGAGGACCAAACTGCAGCTTCTAGAATACTTCTTGAGTCCAACACTTTCCAAAAAGTCATAGATAAACCCAAGGTCCTGATAGAGTGGACCTTGACTCTGCCTTGAAAAAGTTTGCTTGATGAGCATAAAAAAGGTAATAGCCTTAGACAACCATTTGGAAAAAGCCTTTACTGACACATGTTGCCCCTTCTTACCTACTCAAGAAGAGAGCAGCAGATCTGAATATATGAAAGATTTAGTTCTGTCAAGATAGTACCTCAATTGTAGGTAGACTTCCAATGTATGGAGCATCCTTTCTCCCTCATTTTAAGATCAGTAAAGAAAACAGGGGAAAATATAGTATGGTTTAAGGTAAACCTGGAAACCACTTTAGGCATAAAAGATAGACTAGTTCTCAAAGAAGCCCTCTCTCTGTGGAAAATGATACCATAAGAGCTTGCAACTCGGATACTCTTCTCTTCTTGCAGAGGTCACAGCGAACAGTAAAATTACTTTCTGTGTTAAGAACCTCAAGTCAGCCAGATTAGCTGGTTCAAATGGAGCAACTGTTAGTCTGTAACACAAAATTAAGATCCTAAGAAGGGGTCACTGTTTTTTTTTTTTTTTTTGAGGCCTCTTAAGTAAAACCCCTTTCAAAAACATTTTGAAATGAGAAAGCCTTGAAAGAGGAAGATCCAAGGGCAGACATGCTGAAATGTCCAATAAATGAAACTTGATGGTGGAGAAAGAGAGGCCATAAGAAAGTAACTCACCCAAATATTGTAAAACCAGAGAACAACTAGCCCTGAATAGGTGCTGGTTATGTTGTTGTTGGCACCCACTAGAAAACCTTTTTTACTGGCTAATATATGATTTTTTAGTAGCCAGCTTTCTTGTCTCCATTAGTACATGTTACACATCCTCAGTAAACAGGTGCCTAAAGGAAAATAAGACCCTATCATCCAGGCAGTCAGCTGAAGTTGATTGGGGTTGGGTGTCTCAAACATCCCTGATCTTATGTGAATAGATCCATTTTGTGAGAAGCTTGTGATAACTGCCTCTGCTCATTTCCAAAGGCCAGAAATGTTGTCACCAAAAAAATCTTAGGGGGTTTCTTCTGAATCTTCAGAAGCACCCTGGATATCACTGGAAATGGTGGAAAAGCATACCAGAGGAATTTGAGGAACTCCCCACAGATGGATCAATTCTTGGAAGACCTCTGATCTAGTTTCCATTTGTGAGGGTATGCCCTGGTCCTGCTCAGGTTGCCTGCCACAAAAGTTTCCTCTGGGGGAATATAGGATGCCTGTAGAGTGAGACTGTGCTGTGAAGCTATATCCCAAACTAACATGGCTAGTCTGCAAAGGTGGTAATACCGAATTCTCACTTGCTTGTTGAAGTACAACATTACTGTGGTATTGTCTAGAACTACTTGAAGAGATCCTGGGGACCAAAGATGGTTCAGAGAGTTGAGTGTCTTGATCAGGGCAAACATCTCCTTGATATTTATGCACTCGCATCTGTCATTGGTGTCCCACACTCTCTTCACTATGAAGCATCTGTGGTATCGGACTGCTATGCAGCAGGGAATGGGAGGCCTGGATTTAAGGATCTCTTCTCTCCACTAAAATATTTCTCCTCTGACAAACCCTGGCACTGAGATTTCTAAAGATAAAGGGTGCTGATGCTGGGACCAGATAAATTTCAGATACCACTGTATTTTTCGCATGAGGAGTCTTGCCAGGGGTATGAGGAGAATCATATATGGAATGAGACACAAAATCCTTAAGTATTTCCTCGCAGTGATTGAAGTCTCAGTGGAAAACCTTAGAAATAGATCTAAATAAAGATCTATTTTATCCCCATGGAAGAAAAACTCTTTGAACTGAGGTGTCTAGTTGACATCCCAGAAGCACAATCCTGTGCGAGGGAGTCAAAAAACACTCGAATGTTTTCTTACAATCCCAGCTTGTGCAATATGTCTTTCACCCAAGAGGGGGAGAGAGAGAGATTCCTGATATTTTGCAAAAGACTAGCAAGTCTTCTAAATATGGAATAAATGTGGATACCCTGTAGCCTGCAATGAACTACGAGTGGAGCTAGACACCTTGTGAACACTCCTGGTGCAGTGGACAGTCCAAAGGTAAGGGAGAGAATTGATAATGTGATTCAGACACACAAATCTTTAGGAAACACCTGAAGTCTGGATGAATAGAGATGTGAAGATAAGCACCCTTTAAGGTTACTATTATCAGGAGAGTTGAAAGAAAAAGAAGAGGTAACAAGTTGTGAAGTGACATCATATTCAATATGGCATTATCGCAAACGGGTTTAGGAAAGAAAGATCCTGAACTGGTCTCCACGCATTTTCTTTCTTTGGTACTAGGAACATCACTGAACATAAACCCTTCACCACCTGGGAAGGTGGAACTGGTTCTATCACTCCTTGGAACAACATGTGATGAAGAACAGGTGGAAGCAAAAGAATCTGAGTTACAGGATGAGGAATGACACCTCGGAAAGGAAGAATTTCCTCCCACTGCTATCTGGTGAATTATTTTCAGAAACCATTTATCTGAAACAATATGCTGCCAAACAGAAAAATGGAGATTTAGACTTTCTGGAAGAAAAAAAGGAGCCAGCATGGGACTGAATCACAAGGTGACTTGAAAAGTCCTTTAAACCTGTTGGAGTGTCCTTGGTTTGGGAGGTTTGAGACTTGTCTTTGGAACCCCTTTGCCATTTCTTCTTTAACATCCGTTTACCTTAATTTTGTTGAGACTGTTTATTATGTTTTTGCTAAAACTGGATGAAGATAAAGAAAATCCCTTGTACAATTTGGAAAAGGAGGGTTGAAAAATAGTAAGAGGTTCCCTGGATCAGATCACCCCTTTCATTACACTTTTTAATCACCTCTGCAGCACAGGAGCTAAGCACTAAATCTCTGTCTAATGGAGAATTTAAACTCTGATTTTTAACATCAGCTGGAAGGTTCTGAGAATGCAGCCATACAAACCCCCTTAAAAAAGTACCAATGGCCATAGCCCTGGAAAAATTATCAACAGAATCATACACACACTGCAAACAATGCCCTCTGCAATAGAAGAAACTAAGCTATTTAAAACATATTTTTCTTCAGAAAAAGAGAATGCAGATAAAACATTCCTCATACTTTAACAATTTATCAGAACAAACTTTAAGATATAAGCCCGACAATTCAAAATTCTGAAAATCAAAGTTGCAGAAGTATACACTTTTCTCTGTGCCTATCAATAATTCTGCCATATGTTATCAGAAATAGCAAGACTCAGATTAACTAAGTACTTAGTAGCAGTGGGATCAACTAAGGCTGCTGGGTCAGGTTTGGGAATAGTGTATAAAAAATTTGAGAGAGACTGAAGAACTTTATACATCCTGTCTTTTTTAAGAAAACTGCAAGCATTAACACAAACATCCTCTAAGGTAGAAAGAACAGGAGGAATGGGTGTAAGCTCTAGAAAATCCTTCTTAAACAACTTAGTATTTTTTTTGTGTGACTAAGAAATCTCATTGCTTTCCCACGCTGAAAACAATGGGACATTATAGCAATAGTCTCAGAGAAAGAGAACCACCCACAGGCAGAATCAGAATATGAGCTCTGAGTCTGAATCTGGGTTAAAAACCTTGACTCTGTCCTTGACAGCTTCCTGCTCAGACTCAGAATCTTGAATCACTTCAGGAAATGAGGAATCTTCTTTATTTTACCAGAAACTACTTTACAAGAAGGATCGATAGTCTGAACTGAATCCTGAGTCAGTCCCAGTAAACTATTCCTATCCAAAGAAATGTGAGGAGAAGTAAATACATGCTTGGTTTTCTGTTTCTTTTTGACAGGAAAAATGAGGCCAACCTTGTTACTAATGTCAGCCTCTGCTTCCCCAGGGATGGACACAGCATTCTGACATAACAGGGAAAACGTCTAGAGAAAAAAAAAACTCTTCTAGGACCAGCAACAGTGGTTCTCCCTTGCCCACAGAGGAGACTCTGTAACAAACGCAGAGGATGTGGACAATCCTTTATTCATAGTGGCTGTAGGTGCTACACCAGAGACATCAGGGGTAAAAGATGAGCGGTCTCCGGTAAAACAAATGGCCACAACAGAGTTGCCTACTTGTGGCCGAGGCAAATTATTAGCCTGCTGTGGTGGCAAAAGCTGTTTGCTTAACTTTTGCTTTTTGTGCCTGGAAGAAGGGCTGACTATGGGACCAGTAGGTTGTTTCATGCTCAAGCTGAAAATTGTGCCCCTTTCCAAGGGAAAGACAAACAGCAAATGTTGGTAAAACCACCAGTTCACAAAAGCTGCTTTTTTGTGACAGAAAACAAAAACACAGTAAAAAGCACTTTAAAACACTATGCTAGCCCCACAAAGGAAAAATAAACAAGATTTCTTCACCAAAAATGTTTTCGGTTAGTTTACTCTACTTTTAAACTAACAGAAAAAATGAGTGCTCTGTTCAAAATGTGGAAAATCAAAACAATTTTCCACTGTTTGATCAAATTTATTATCTGAATTTGGTAATACAGAATTATCAAAATGTCAGAAATGCTAACCACGGAATCGACATTCCAACACTGGAAGTTCCAATGTCGAAATTCCGTATTACCGGAAACATTTTTCAGATGGGCAAGCTCCCCTGCACCCTCACACCCCCTGCATATTATATATTCCAACTCCGAGACCGTACTACAGTAAGGAAAAGGATAAATTTCCTGATCCCCACTTTAGTGCAATCTGTTATCAGAACATCAATTCCATATTAGCGAATGCACACAACCATTAGCTAATGAGGATTCGAACATTTCAAGATCGGCATTACGGAAACTGGAAAACAAACATTCAACCATCCCAATTTCACATAAATGCTGTTCCACATTTTGATAGTAAACCGTTTAAAAGTATGTTACGGTCTTGAAATAGTCCTTTAAAACACAGCACTCATAGCTTTAAAATAACTTTCCTGGAGAAGAAATAAAACTAAGAAAATGGAAGTTTTTTTTCCCCCAAAGGGAACTTACCTGTGCAAGCATGACAATCCTCGAAAGCCTCAGAGGCGCATACTCTTTTGCAGCAGTAAATCTCTGAAGGTCTTCTCACCCAAACGTGTTTTAATCAGCTCAGTTTCAGCTGCTAGACAGTCTGTGCATGAGGAAGGTACCCTTTTGGCTTTGGAAGCTGGCCAGTTGTTATACCCTTGGCAAGATATAACACAAACAGCCAAGACCACTGTAGCAGTGATCAATATGGCGAACATCAAACATCCCTCATTTAACAATTAGTCAGAATAAACATTAACATGTGAGCTTAACAATTAAAAATTCTGATATTTTCCTGTACCTATCAATAATCTTCCAATCCTTATCAGAAAACGTAAGATAGGAATTAACTGTTTAGCAGCAGTAGAAATAACTAAAATTATAGCTGCAGGTTCAGGTTTTGGATACGTGTATAAAAACCTAACAAGACCGAGGAACTTCACATATTCTATTTGCTTTTTTTAGGGAGCAGGTCGACTGTCAGGAAAAATACAGACAGAGGCACACATCTTCCAAAGCTGACAGAACTGGAGCAAATGATGAAGATTCAGGAAAATCCCTCTGTAACAACTCATAAAATTTTCTGAGGGACTGAGAAACCTGAGTGTACTCCCACTGAAAACATTGGCACATTCAGGAAATAGTTCCAAAGAGAGAGGAACCCCAAAGGGAGAATCAGAAACTGAGCTCTCCTCTGACTGATCTTCCTGTTTATATTCAGAATCTTGAATCTCTTCATGGAAGGAGGTATCCTCCTTTCTTTTACCAGAAAGGAATGATCAAAAGACTGAATAAAATCCTGAGTTAGACCCAGTAAACTACTCCTGTCTAAGGAAATTTGAGGAGAAGTAGATACCGGTTTAGTTTTCGGTTTCTTTTTGACAGAAACAATGGGGCCAGCAGTGTTATAAATGGTAGCAGCAGCTTCCCCAAGGATGGGCACAACATTCTGACAAAACAGGAAAGCCTTCCTTATTTCTTCTCCCAGGACCAACAACAGTGGCTCTTTCTTGCCTGCAAAGGGATCTCACCAGTCACAGAGGACATGGCTAACCCCTCGGTCCATATTGGCTGTAGCTGATACACCACAGGGATCTGGGGTAAAAGATAAGTGGTCTGTAGTACAACAAATGGCCACAGTAGAGCTACCCACCTAAGGTTGAGGCTGTTTGTCTAACTTTTTTTTGGTGGCTGGAAGAAAGCACAAGCCTTGGGACTGACTGCTTGTTTCATGTTCAAACTGGAACTGGTGTTTTTTTTCCTTGGAAAAAAACAAAGCAGCAAAAAGTCTTTAAAAGTCACCTTTTTCACACAAAAGCACAGTAAAAAGCACTAACACTTAACAACCCCCATAGTAAAATAAACACAATTTTTCACAGAAAAAAAATTAAATACTTTACACAAAGTTTAAGCTGACAAGAAAAAAAAAGCGCTCTAGTTTAAAAGCACAATACAGTCTCATGACAGTTCATTTTAAACACAAACTCCTAGCTTTAAAATAACTTTCCTATCTAAACTGCCTACACATACTCTCTCTGCATTTAATACCTATGCTATTAAATGCATCTTTGATGTATTATGGCACAATGTTACTATAAATTGTATATTACATATTAGAAAATATTTTTTTATTTTAAGGTATTTCCTTGTATATAACTTGATGCTAACCAAATTTCTCAAACATATTGCTACTGCTTTCTGAAAATACTGTACTTTTGCCTTGTAAATATTCCTGTTGTATATTTCTTTCTCTGTTTTGTACTGTCAAGTATCTTACAACTTGAATTGTTACTTTTTTTTTTCTTATTTTTACTAACTACTTTCTTGGAGCTTTTCTCCTCAGGTCTCCACTGAGAAAGGACTCTCTGGGCCCAGTCAGACTAACCTGGTTAACAAATGTAAAAATAAATAAATAAATGAATGAATGAATGAATAAAACTTTCCTGAAGAGGAAATTATTAATAATCAACAAAAATAGCTAAATGGAAGTTTTTTTTTTACCCAAAAGGGAAATTATAGCAAAGGAAGAGCACAAGCAAACAGTGGAGCATACTCTTTGGCAGCAGTAAAGCTCTGAACGGCTTAGGGCCCAAACGTGCCTTTTAGTCAGCTCAGTTTGAGCTGCCTGACAGACTGGGTGCATGGAAGTTGTTCTGAAGCTTTGAAAGCTGGCTGAATGTTATATTTTTGTCAGGATATAACCCATATAACTAAGGGTACTGCAGTATTGATCAATATGATGAATATCAAAAGCACCAAACCTAGTAATTTTTTCCCACTGGTTCATTCAAGTTATGGGGTATTAGTTTTTAGATCTACTATAAGATGACACCAAGTGTTTGCACTGGTTCTGCACACTGGGCTGATTTAATTCACATTTTTCTAATATGGTGCTTAACTGGAATGATTAAGTAATGCATATAAAGCAAATCTCCGTTTCTGTCTAGAAATACACACACACAAATATATGTGTGTGTGTGTGTGTGTGTGTGTGTGTGTGTGTGTGTGTGTGTGTGTGTGTGTGTGTGTGTATATATATATATATATATATATATATATGTGTGTGTGTGTGTGTGTGTGTACTGTGGTGGTGGTGCTGCGGTAGTGTTGTCGCCTCACAGTAAGACGCTGTCCGGTTCGATTCTCAGCTAGAGCGTCTTCTGCGTGGAGACATGCGTGAATGGACGTACCTTTGTTGAAGGTTGTGCGTCAGAGCTGGCAACTCAGCACGTAAAAATCTACTGCCAATCATTAGCGGACCGGAGTTCCGCTGTGGCGACCCCTAACCAGGAAAAGCCGAAAGACACAACAACATGTGTGTGTGTGTGTGTGTGTGTGTGTGTGTGAGTGAGAGAGAGAGATTGTTTACCTAGCACAGTCATTACAGTTCATCAGCTTCAACATTTGTGTCGTGCTCCAAAGACTATATGATTTGAGACTCTTTCTGATAATTATCAGATTGTATTACTCATGTTTTATCCTTAGTCTATACAGACAGATTAAGCTCATCCACTACAACAGAATGAATAGCAAAATAAATTTTTACTACATTTAGCTCTTGTGTCTGTAATCCAAGAATGTAGGGAGATGAAAGAAATTATGATCTTAAATGTAAACAGAAATGAATGCTGCAAGCACTTCTCTAATGGTTAATAAATAGGCAAAGCTTTAAAAATAAATATTTGAGTACAGTTTCTGGTAATTAGCACTAAACAATATGCTTAATTTCTAAAGTACCTGATTCTGTTTGTATGAATAGAAATTAAAACATAAAAATAAACAAATTTAGCCATACTGACACTTTGTAAGGATTATACGTTTTCTAACTGTGAATACAGGTAATTACATATTTATGCCTTTCCTTCATTAATAGCTTGAGTAATAAATTTAGCCATACTGCCATTTTGTAAGGATTATATATTTTCTAACTGTGAATACAGGTCATTATATATTTATGTCTTGCAATCATTAATAGCACACATAAACCTGCTCAGGATATAATTTGATGAGGTGTAGGGTACTAATAATCCCAACACTTATGAACACTTTTGTACGACTCAAATGTACACAAAATTTTAAAAAGAAACTTTTGTGGAATCACAAAATTAATAACATATATAACAGAAAAAGAGATTCTACTTAGCTTTTCAAAGTACCCTAATGATAAGGCAACTTCACCTTAAATAAACTAAAGAAACTCCTGCCTTTCCTTATCAATAATTTTGGATCTCCTTGTGAGCTAAAGTTGGTCTCAAATCCTGAAAGGGATTGAGTGGAGTCAAAAATAATTTTCAAGAACAGAAAAAAAATAAAAAAAACTGTCTGCCAAAACTACCTTCGGTGAACAACTCAATAATTTTGTTTTCAAAGGGGGCAAACACCCCCTGCTCCCCACCATGTGGAGGGACACCCATCACACCCTTTGGACTTATATATACCAAATCCACGATCACACAACAGTGGAGAACAAGGCAAACTTAACTGTTGGCAAATGTAATTTAGGTGGACAGCACTTGTTCTTTTTGTGTTTGATGAAATTACTTTTTATGACATGATGTGCTCCCCACTGAAACATTAATATAAGGAATTTATTAATTACACCAGAAAATTAAAAGGGAAAAACTGTGATGGTAACATGCTATAGATAAACAACTGTGGACACTAAGCCTCAAGACACAGTGGATGTGCATGCAGAGAAATGTGCAAACTTCACTAGCAGCAAATAAATATGTCAAGGTGGTATAGAGATTCCCTCATATAATTACACACATGACAACTGCTATAACAAGCAAAATTAAGACCAAGCAACATACCTGGCTTCTTAAAGACTATCAAGGAATATGTAACCAAACTTCCATCAATCACATTAAATAAAATGTGAGCATGTAGACACATCCCTGACCCATGGCAATCATCCATAGAGGCACCAATTCACAAAGCGGGAAGAGGAAGGTCACATCAGGTTCAAACAATTTTAGACACAACAGCCTGACCAGTATTCAGTGCAAAAGTATGGAAAGGTAATATTGGAGTTTACCTTGAATAACAATGACACAAGGAACCAATATGGTTTGGCTAAGAGATCTTGCCTTTTGAATCTAGTGACACTCTTTGATGAGGTGACAGCAGCCCTTGAAGGACTGACAGTGCCTGCTGCTTATTTTGACTTTGCTAACGCTTTTGACACTATTTCACAATAAATAAATAATAATTGACAAATTAAAAGCATTAAATGTCAAACCATATGTAATTCAACAGGGAAAATGCTAGTTAACCAACAGGATACAAAAAAAAGACAGGGTGTAGGGGTTACCTACCTGTCCAAATAGAGATTATTAGTAGTGTCCTACAGGGCGTTATGTTAAGGCCACTTATCTATTTATTTTTTTTTATTTTTCTTCAAAGATATAAATATGGGACTCTAAAACATAAAACTAAACCAGTGCACTACTAATGACCTCACCTTTAATGTTGGTAAATGTAGCATCATATCATATGAAAAAAAAAAGGCAACTAAACCAGTGCACTACTAATGACCTCACCTTTAATGTTGGTAAATGTAGCATCATATCATATGAAAAAAAAAAGGCAATTTCAACTTGTGTAGTCACTCCATGGAGATCATTGTGCCATTTTATACCTCACTAATCAAATCTACTAATGTCTTTCGGCTTTTCCCAGTTAGGGGTCGCCACAGTGGACCTCTGGTCCGCTCATGATTGGCAGTGGATTTTTACGGTGCCGAGTTGCCAGCCCGACATCCAACCTTCAAAGAAGGCATGCCCATTCACGCTTGCACCTACCTGCATGTCTTTGCATCACTCGACCGCTGGGAGGACATGCAGACTCCACACAGAAGGCGCTCCAGCCGAGAATCGAACAGGAGAACCTCTTGCTGTGAGGCGACAACGCTAACTGCTGCACCACCGTGGCCTATCAGATCTACTAATGTACACATGATAATTCATCTTTAAATGGAATGTATGGCTTGATTAGTGGACATAACTGCATGCTCCTATTTGACCATCCTGCCCTTATGACATCTCAAAGTAATTGCAGCTCTCATCCCTTGGGTTAACTTTCAATTTTCGTAACTTCTCAGTAATCACAAGTACTTTTGACACAATCCACAACACTTCAAGAATATTCTCTTAGAGATCCTCTTTGAATTCATTTAAAAAACTCTTCTGAGGATATATTTAATATGCATAGGCTTTCATGTCTTATGCCATACATGTATTGGCAATGATATTCTTTCTGGATGCATAAGGGCTTTTCTCAATGTCTTCCACCTTGACACTTTTGCTTACAGTTGTAATAATGAAACTTTGGACACCACATGTCTATTGCTAACATTTCTTTCTCAACTTATGCATAGTGTATCTGCACAACAGTGTCCTTAATCTTCAGATAAAAGGTGTCCCCCCTGAAACAGCACTGCTCCTAATTCTTGCAGACCTGCACCAAGCTATATAGTTGTGGTTAATGTCATGTCATAATATTTCATAGTTGTTTCTCACATCACAGTATGTCAGAGTTGGTGCTGTGGTCACTTTAGCAAGTCAAATGTCTTTCTGATCTATTGATCACCACCATACTGTATCATGTTCCATCAGCTGTCTTAATGGCACTGTGATTTGACAAGTGAGGTATGGACTTGTACAGATAGTATGCCATTCCTAAGAATCATATCAAAGATGACTGTAGGTGGATGCACGTCCATAACAGCTCTAACCTTGTCATTCTCTCGTTAAAGACTATTTTTCTCTCAACATATATCCAATATTCTTCAAAGATGTGACACATACTTCGGCATTTGGCTTTGCTGAGATTCAAGCCTTGAGATCTCATACTATCCAACAACCTGATTATTTGTCTGTCTTGTCCTTGCTTTGTATAACCTCAGACATCAATATCATTTATAATACTATTCTATCTAGCCCCCTTAATTATAATTACTACTACTCTCTGAAACACCAAAAAAAAGGTAACTTCAAAAATCTAGATATTCCTAATGATGTATTACGGGTACACAGTTTGGAACTACCTTTATCCAACCTGGTGTGCCAAAACCCATACTTTGTAGCTATCAAACAGTGAAGACAAATTTGGTATTATACATGATTGCTACTATCACTTCAAAAGTTTGAAGTGGATAATGTTACTTCTTATATGTTCACAGGTTTACAGGCAAGTGCTAGGCTAGCTGCCCTTGCGGGCCATTTTAAGACTAGACAGTTTTCCTTTTTGTCCTTGAAATAACTTATCCCATTTGGTTATAGATTGTCCTTACCCTGCCCAAGGTCAATAATTATACATTATCACTAATGAGAATAACTTCTTGATGCATTTGTTACTGACTTCAGCACTTTTATATTGTTTTCAATTGCTCTTATATTGCAACTACCCTGGCATTACTCACATATTCAAGCTGCCTGTCACGGTAACACTCCTGCACTCCCGCACACACATTTTCACAGCTTTGTGTCAAAGCTTGCTTTTCCATGTCTTCATTATCATAAGACTGCACATTCTGATTATATACTACATTTTACTGAGTTCAACAGAAAGCAACTAATTTCTAATCTACATTAGATGAATTGTCTTTATTATGTCCAGCAACAGAAACATCTCTGCTTAAGACAGCAGGCTATTTCAGCAGAGTTTATCACGATATTAGATACAGAGCATTTACTCTACTGTTTATATACACAATTCAAACAGACTTGACCTGTTAGCTTAAGCTTGCACCCAGAATAAGGCAGTAACATACATATACAGCTTAATGTTTACACTCAACATTTTATAAAGAGACTGTCATTATATCGCTTTCTGCACTAGTGTACAGTTTAAGCACAACTGTTTTGCCTTTAATCCAAACCAGTCCAAAATTCTCTTTTGCCCTCAGTTCCAGCTTGACTAGCATTCACACATTCACTGTGGCCATCACGGAGTGCAATGAGACTGCATACTGCAAAGGCTGTATTCCCAGAATGCATTTCAATACTTCCCACAAACTGCTACCTCCACAGAATCTACATAACTCATTTTCAGCTTTATACAATATTTTTTTCGTGTCTAAAGCCGCGATATTTGCACATGCTAAAGATTTTGCCTTCTCATCTATTACCAAGTACTGTCATAGATGTCACAAGGCTGCCTGAAATTTCATTGTTATTTTTACAATTTTAGTAAATTTTGCAATTGTTTTTGCATCACTTTTAGACAATGTTGTTATTTTACACACTTCTAACTGACTTGACCTTTTAGGTTGCATAATTCTAAAGCTTTCTTGAATGTTAAATCTACTTCTCTCAATAGTCTACCCATTAGCTAGTATAAAAGTAAGCAAGTATAAAAAACCTGGTCAAGCTAACTTGGACTGTGATGAGAAAAAACTATTAAGTGACATAAGAATAATGAAACCTGATAAAGGTGGGGGCATGGTAATTATGAATGTGGTTGATTATAACAGCAGGATGATGGAACTTCTGTATAGTGATGTCTATCTTGAGATCTCACGAAATGAGATTAATATAGCATATCGTAATATTGACCTGGAATTGGAACAGCTGTTACTAAATGAGCAAATTACCTTAGAAACTCATAATTATATGCTTATAAGCCATCCTAAAATACCCACAATTTTTGGCATACCAAAAATTCATAAATCCTTAGAAAACCCACCATTAAGACCAATTGTGGATGCAAAAGCCTCAAAAACTTATAGTATTGCTAAGTTCATTGACAATATGACCAAAAACATTCTAGATTCACGTAGTCTTGTGGTTAGGGACTCATGGGACTTTCTTACTAAAGTTAAACAGGGCATGTTTTTTGATAGTAACATATTAGTCACTATTGATGTTTGTGATCTCTTTTCAGTTATTCCACATCAAATTGGCCTTGAATGGTTTTATGACTATTTATGTGCCAATTCAACATTTAATCATAACACCATTCTGACTTTACGAACATGTATGGAAATAATATTAGAGAATAATTTTGTGACCTTTGAAAGGCATCTTTTTAAGCAAAAACATGGTGTTGCAATGGGTGCGTGCTGTGCTCCAGTGTTTGCCAACATTGTCTTGGCACAATGGGAGGACTTGTTTGTTACCAACTCGGAATTTAGGACTTCATGGGTATTGTATGGGCGATACCTAGATGATATAGTCCTGTTCTGGAAAGATAATGAGGACGACCTGAAGAGGTTTTTCACCTATATTAATGGAACTACAAGTTTTCTTAAGTTTACTATGAATAGCAATGTAGAACTGATTAATTACTTAGATGTTACCATCAAGAAAGACTTTGAACACAATTGTTTTGTTTCACAACTATATAGGAAACCTACCTATTCAAATTCACTATTGCATTATACAAGTGCACACCCATTGCACCAGAAAAAAGCCCTAGTTAAGGGCCAATATGCAAGACTGGCCAGAATAGTGTCTGACTTAGCGGATTTTCTTAGTGAATGTGAAACATTAAAAAACATGTTTTGTAAGAAGGGGTACCCTGAAACCTTTGTCATAGATATTTCTAATGAAGTCAAGACTAAAAGAATGAATGGTCATTTTCTTGTACTACTAGGGCAGGTGTCCACCAAAAGTCATAATGACTGTAAACCTTTAAATTTTGGACGGGTGCTTACTCTTACTTACACATCCAATTTTTATGACATTAAAAATATTATTTCCAAATACTGGAAAATATTTGATGTTGACCCTGAATTATCAGGGAAATTTGGTATTGAACCGCAAGTGGTTTACAAAAGAGACACTTCCCTTAAAGGACTGTTTGAAAGGCAAAAATTTGACATCCACAGTGGTGGTACCTTTAAGTGTGGGAGGTGTGCCCAATGCCCTTATGTTATGGACAGAGAAAAAAAATCAAGCTCAAAAAATATATTTCCAGTTCAAAAGGGATGTACCGTTACACTAATGGGGTTGTGTATTTGGCCTTGTGTAGATTCTGTGCAAGTTCCTATGTAGGTAAAACTAAGAATGCCCTAAGGTTAAGGATTTATCAACATTTATATGATATCAGAAACAAAAATGCAAAGAATGCACTATATAAACATTTGGTTAGTGAACCTACCCATTACTTCCTGTTCTTTATTTTGGAACAGGTAGATCTGGGACCTCCTTGAATGAGTATTTGGAGTTTGTAGAACTCAAATGGCAAATTAGGCTTGATGCTTATCATGCTCCTGGGTTAAATGATAGAATTTCTTTATCTTCTCTGTTGAAATTAAAATCTATGTTTTTTATTTAGTTTTATATATATATATATATATATATATATATATATATATATATATATATATATATATATTGTTTAGGGATGTTTTAAACTTTTTATATGTATTATTGTTTTATATTTGGCTTGCATTAAGTATTTGCAGCCTTGTTAATGAGGGAAATGATGTCAGCTTATTTGTGATTGGGTAAGCAATGTACTTAAACAGGTGCTAATTTCAGTATTTTGTATTCTGAGGAAGTCATCTACCAGACGAAAGCACTTAATACTGCTGTGTTTGCTTGTACTGTTTTATCTTGGATGAATATTGTCTGTATTTTTCTGGATTTGGAGTTTTCTGCTTATAAAGGATTTACCACCTATCAAGCGTCGCTTTTGTCTTGCAACAGCTGCCTTTTATTTTTCATTGTTTGTAAGACTCTACCTGTTTTCCTCATTTTCAGCTTTATACAATATTTTTTTCGTGTCTAACGCTGCGATATTTGCACATGCTAAAGATTTTGCCTTCTCATCAGGTACCAAGTACTGTCATAGATGTCACAAGGCTGCCTGAAATTTCATTGTTATTTTTACAATTTTAGTAAATTTTGCAATTGTTTTTGGATCACTTTTAGGCAATGTTGTTATTTTACATACTTCTAACTGATTTGACCTTTTAGGTTGCATAATTGACAGTTCAATTCATCTATATAAATCTAAAGCTTTCTTGAATGTTAAATCTACTTCTCTCAATAGTCTACCCATTAGCTAGTATAAAAGTAAGCAAGTATAAAAAACCTGACAAGTTGTGTTTGCAGCATGCTTGGAAATTTTTTGTTGTAATTTTGTCTTTCCATCTTCTTTAAAAGTAAATCTTTGATGGCTTCCTCACCAGCAGCATGAAGCCCATGACACACTGGATGTGTTCTGACTTGTCTTCAAGGTCACTGGCATTGAGATACAGTTCAAAATATTCATTCCAGGACTTCCACTTTACAAGAGGTTACTCTGAGATTTCAGATATGTTGGTGGTTGTAGAATTTTCAATTTAAGCTAAAATCAAAAACATGAAGTGAGAATACATCGGTGGTTTGCAAGAGCACAAATAAAGTACCTTGCAAAACAGACATTCCTAAATGAATATGTAGTAAAAATTAATTTTTCAATATTTCATCAAAAATACAAAGAACTAGACAAAAAAAAGAGTTAGCATGATGCTAGACTTGCTTGATTTTAGGGATAGTCTGTATTCCATGGCATGTTCAATAGCAACAGGTCCAAAGCAGTAAGCATACAGCAACTGAAAAAGTGTAGTGTGCAACAAGCTTAAAGTCAGACACTAACAATACAGCCTACAGCATCTCCATGTTCTCAGTTCTCAAGTACTTTTACTTTTGGAACCATGTAAGACAGCCACCTGAAATACCTTTTGACACCATGTCATATTTATAAGAAAAGATATTAAAACACTGCAGTGCAAGGTAACAGTAAGAGACACAGGTACACTTTACTGTAGAACACTTAAAACCCAGCCCATGTCACATGACACATATCTCAGATGTTTGCTATTTTAAAGTTTGGTGCAAAGCACTAAGGTCAACTCGCTAACAAGCTTCATTCTGTAGTGCAGAGTTTGACTGGGCAACAAAATATCAACTTACGGTTGCCTCCTTTGCAGCGTCTTATGCTAACTTATTGATTGGGATGTTTACGACTGAAATAGTGCATTCACAGTTTAAGACTTTTATCGTTGCTTCTTATCAGTAAATTGGTGATGTTCTTTTTTTATATATATTAGGGGATCACTACTGGTTTAACTGCTTTTCAGTTTTTAAAAAAAAATTGGAAATAATAGGTTTGGTTTGCAATTTACATGTCTATCGACGACATAAATATAATTTACTTTGATGTTAACTTATTAGGTAAAAGTGATTTGGTTATTGGAACTAAATTGATTAGAAAACCAGGCAGTTCCAGTTCTTTTGTTTATGGTACAAGTTTTCATCCAGCAAACCCTATGGAAAATTTAACCTTAGGGGAACAGAGAAGAGCAAGACATCTTTCCTTTAATTGTTCAGATTACTGTTTGGAAGCAACTATTACTTACAAGTTTTTTGCATAGGAAATACTGTATAGATGGTGCGGAAAAAAGCTTATTTAAAAGGTAGTAGCAAGGTTAATTCTAAAACAAACATTTTGATTACTTTAAAGTAATAGGGAGAGACTTTTGTGACGTATTATAGTATGTAACTGAATATGACATTTTCAGAATGTATGAAAAATATTTTTTAAAAAGGGCTGGGGTATCATTAGGGATGATACTTACTTTAGTACATTTCCCAAACCTTCTATCCTTTCTTATGAAAGAGATAAAAGTATCTTAAACTGTTTACTTCATAGTAACTTTTTATACCATTATAAAGGACAACTGCTGAAATTCAGGACAGGGTACTTACCCCGTAATAAATGTACCATCTGTAAGTATATTACTACTGATATACAGATATGATTATAATTCAGAAACAGTTGTATATGCATTAGGATGTCCCTGTAATCTAGTATGTGGATGAAACAAAGAGAAAGATAAAAAAAAAAGATTACAGGAGCATCCTAGAGATATTTATAATAAAGTGGAATGTAGTCCAGCTGGTGTTCGTTTTAAAGAATACCATGAAAGTAAAGCTGATGGTTTGGTTGTTATGATTCTTTGCCTATTGGATATAATACAATACATGTGAAGAAACCAGAGCCCACAGCTAAAAATACACTTGAGAGAAAGGAAGCACAAATACTTATGAAATTTTAACACATTAAGACATTAGGGTCTTAATACTAATTTTAATTGTAAAGCTTTATAATAAATTAATTATTTTATTGATGTTAATTTGCACATGTTAAGTCTATGCAAATACGCATCTTGAAGTTTGTTACAACCCTGGAAGGTCTGTTTGGACCAAGGTACAACTTTTCTTTTTAATACAGTGTTTGGTTGCTGCATTTATGTTATTATTAGTACTTGATTCAGTTTGCCTACTCTAACTAGCAAGTCACTTAATGAGGCACTGCTTCTGAAAAAGAGGCATATACCTAGTGAGCTTACCTGGTAAGGAAAAACACATTCACATACATGCATAGTATATGATAATATACATTTCAGACCTGGTAAGAAAAAAACACATTCACATACATGCATAGTATATGATAATATACAGTTCAGACCTGGTAAGAAAAAAACACATTCACATACATGCATAGTATATGATAATATACAGTTCAGACCTGGTAAGAAAAAAACACATTCACATACATGCATAGTATATGATAATATACAGTTCAGACCTGTTGTTAACTATTAGTTAATGAAAAACATGTACAACAACAAGGGTTATTTTTTAAATAATGTAATGGAAACCAGACCTTCACAATAGTTGAGATTACAAACTACTGTCCAAAATCATAGACAGTGCATCTCAAACGGTGATAACCATACAGTCTTTAGAAAATACTCTGATCTTCATGCTCAGTGCTGCAGGACCATGTACATAGGATCATAACAGGACGTTACTAGGCTGTTGACTCTGATGCCCTTATAAGCCTAGCCAAGAGTTTAGCCCATGTCCAAGTCAGCACCCAATGCCACAGTCCAGCAGTCTTTAGAGACCTCACCAAAGCTTTTGATTAGGAAGACAATTTATTAGTAACTCTCCATTCAGATCAGACATAGCTAAGACTGCTTTATTACTATATATTCCACCAAGGACCACTGTTAATTGAATACAAATAATCTATAACTGGTCCTTTATAGCAGAGCATAAAACAATTTTTATTAAAACAAACAGATGTACTAGCACCTTGGCTGTTAGTATTTACTGGTTAAGACTACCTCACTTGGTTCTGCAACTTCCTTAAAGAAAGAAATTTCAAAGTAAAAATAGGGAACTCATGCTATCTCTCTGCCTCGCTTGCAAAGGAAAGACCCTGAGATTGGTTCTCTCACCGCTACTATTCTCACATTTCATTAACTTGCTCCCAGCCCACATACCTCAAACACCCATCCTTATGTTCGCAGATGATGTGGTAATCTTCAGATCCCATTTCTCCAACTCCAAAAAAAAAAAAAAAAAAAAAAAAAATTGAAAAAGACCTAAATGCATTAACATTACGGCTCTCAAACAACATTTTCATATTGAACAGCAAAATCTAAAAGCAAGACCTTAGGCACAGTACAAAAACTCTACAAAGTTCCACAAAACTGAACAATCCGGCATAATTTCAAAGATCACTTCGAAACCATACCATACTTCAAATACCTTGGCATTTGGTTGGAAAACTTTCAGTTTTACAACATCAGAACTTAATCTAGTACCCTACAATCCTAGGCCAAATGTATCACACTTCTTGTTACCCTGAGATAGACTAGTACTTGGAAAAGGAATTCTCCTACCGCTGCTACAATACAGCTTCCCTACTATAGCCAAAGCCTCAAAGAAAAAACACTCAGCTTTGGAAATGGTGTCTAATCAAATCTGTAGATCATATTAACTCCCAAAAGAGAGCACCACGGCTCAGTCCTAATTAAGGAAAAAATGCTTTCTAATAAATGAAAGATGCACACTTCTCTTAGTCTTCCTAAACCACAAACTCTTATATTAACAGTTCTTCATTTTCTTCACTAGCTGCCTTTATCAAAGAGCCACATCATAAAATCTTAGATCACAACATTCTCTCTCTCTCTCTTCACCTCAGTCACAAAACTCCACTCTACTGACCACAGATTATCAGTAACAGCACCTCAAACATGGAAATCATTCCCTTCAAATCAAGAGACATCACCTTCTTCTCCAATTTTAGACATCTTAAAACTTTTACTTACAAATGTGGCTCATAAATGCTTTTCTCCATAAGGAATATACTTAATTCCATAAGTGCACTATGCTCACATTGTTGTAAGGCTCCACATTCACCTCTTAAGTTAATGCTAAGACACTGCTGCTAGAGTAACATCCCTCTCTCTCCACTGGCACTCATGTACCATTCAACACACTACATCCTGCTCTCCACCAATTCCTCTTTCACAACACCTCTATCTGTTGCATCTTACTCACTATTCTACTGTTCCTGCATAATCCATGTTATCATCCTGTCACCACAATCCAAATTAACCTACAATAAATGTGAACCAAATTGTATATAACTTAACATTAAATAGATTCCTACTTTGTTAGACAAACTTCTATAATGCTGTTATAATATTTTGCATGCTATATACTGTACTGAACTTCCACTGCTAGACAGACATCTACAGTGTTGTTATAGTGTTTTTGCATACTAAATATAGTACTTCTACCTTTCAACAGTAAACTACTTTGTCTACTATTACTTTGTACTAAATGACTGGTAAATAGGTGGACACATAAGTATAATATATTTATGCATTATATATTGGTATATTATATATAGATAAATATAGATAGGTATTTCAAGTTGATACATCCATGTTTTACTTATTTTTTGCACTGTTTATATTTTATACTGATCTGATGTACTTTTTTGACCCCCTTTTGTGCCCTGCTACTCCCATGATTTTAAATTTTATCGAATACCTCTCAAGTGCACCTCATTACGAGGAACGTTTCTTATTTGGAGTCTTAAAACATTTATGTTCGTCAAAGTTCTACATTGAAAGGATCTGTCACACATTCAGCATTAGCAATTATTTAACTGATATCCTTGGTAAACAGAACTGAATAATACTAATTAATTAAAAGAACTATTATATAATTAAAAATATCACATTTCAACCATCCTACGAGCTTCCTAAAAGAATATGTTAGTAAGCTGTTAATGTCTGTCCCACATTATGAAAGGTAATGTTCCTCATTTTGGAGATGAAAAGTTATTTATTTTTCTATTTAATTGTTTCATAGAATACTGTGGTCTCTCTCGGTCTCTGCAGTTAGTTTCCCGCCCATCATCCCTGTTCTTGTTTTGGTATTAATCTTGGTGAATTTGGAATTGCCCCCCCCCCCCTGTAAATTTGTGTTCGCACACTCCTCCTGGGTCTATCTCATTTGCTCACTCAACCGAGTACAGCAAGATCATATTTTGACTTCAGACACTCCTACCAGTCCCATCTGTTCAGATCTATCCAAGCTCTATTCCAGTCTAGTGTCACTAGCTCATTCTACCTAATAGAGAGAGAACATTTGTGAAGGGCATGCCACTTAGGTCATTAATTTTGACTTATCTTCTGTTTCTCCTTTCTCCCATTCCACTTTCCAAAAAAAAAAAAAAAATTTCTAAGCTTGTTTCCTGCCTTTCCTGTAACTAGCCTAGTCTAGATACAGATTTGCTGTAACCAGGACTGTTT